>NC_089648.1:112002220-112057201 GCF_037042795.1 Molothrus aeneus | reverse complement strand
GATTTTCTCCATTATTTTTCCCAAAATTCCCGGATTTTCTCCCATTTTTCCCAAAATTCCCGGATTTTTTCTCCCATTTTTTCCCAAAATTCCCGGATTTTCCCCCCATTTTCCCGAAATCCGGGACTTTTTCCCCCCAAAATTTGGGATTTTTTCCCCATTTCCCCCCCCCACCCCATTTTTCCCCCCCAAAATTTGGGATTTTTTTCCCCAAAAATTCGGGAATTTCTCCCTATTTTCCCCCCATTTTCCCCCCAAAATTTGGGAATTTTCCCCTAAAATTCGGGAATTTTCCCCCATTTTTCCCAAAATTCCCGATTTTCTCCCATTTTTTTCCCAAAATCCCGGATTTTCTCCCATTTTCCCCTATAAAATTCGGGATTTTCTCCCATTATTTTTTCCCAAAATTCCCGGATTTTTCTCCCATTTTCCCCTATAAAATTCCCGGATTTTCTCCCATTTTTCCCAAAATTCCCGGATTTTCTCCCCATTTTCCCCCCATTTTTCCCCCAAAATTTGGGATTTTTTCCCCAAAAATTCGGGAATTTCTCCCCATTTTCCCCCCATTTTTCCCCCAAATTTTGGGAATTTTCCCCCAAAAAATTTGGGATTTTTTCCCCATTTCCCTCCCCCCCAAATTCGGGATTTTTTCCCCATTTTTTCCCAAAAATTCGGGAATTTCTCCCCATTTTCCCCCCAAAAATTTGGGAATTTTCCCCCATTTTTCCCCCAAAATTCCCGATTTTCTCCCATTCTTTTTCCCAAAATTCCCGAATTTTCTCCCATTATTTTCCCCCTCCCGCCCCTCCCCCCCCACCGTTCCGCCCCTCCCCGGGAGTTTCGCAATTCCCAAAATCCCAAAAAGCCCCAAAATTTGGGATTTTTTCCCCATTTCCCCCCAAAAAATCCGGGATTTTCTCCCCATTTTCCCAAATTCCCGATTTTCTCCCCATTTTCCCCATTTTCCCCCCAAAATTGGGATTTTTCCTCCCTTTTTTCCCTAAAATTTTGGATTTTTTCCCCATTTTTCCCCAAATCCGGGAATTTCTCCCCATTTTTCCCCCATTTTTCCCGAAATCCGGGAATTTTTCCCCCAAATTTTGGGAATTTTCCCCCATTTTCCCCCCCAAAAATTTGGGAATTTTCCCCCAAAATTCCCGATTTTCTCCCATTATTTTTCCCAAAATTCCCGGATTTTCTCCCCATTTTCCCAAAATCCGGGATTTTCTCCCCATTTTTCCCCCTTTTTTCCCCATTTTCCCCCTAAAATCCGGGAATTTTCCCCCATTTTTCCCAAAATCCCCGGATTTTCTCCCATTTTCCCCTATAAAATTCGGGATTTTCTCCCATTATTTTTCCCAAAATTCCCGGATTTTTCTCCCATTTTCCCCTATAAAATTCCCGGATTTTCTCCCATTTTTCCCAAAATTCCCGGATTTTCTCCCCATTTTCCCCCCATTTTTCCCCCCAAAATTTGGGATTTTTTTCCCCAAAAATTCGGGAATTTCTCCCTATTTTCCCCCCATTTTCCCCCCAAAATTTGGGAATTTTCCCCTAAAATTCGGGAATTTTTCCCCATTTTTCCCAAAATTCCCGATTTTCTCCCATTTTTTTCCCAAAATCCCGGATTTTCTCCCATTATTTTCCCCTATAAAATTCCCGGATTTTCTCCCATTATTTTCCCCTATAAAATTCCCGGATTTTCTCCCATTATTTTCCCCTATAAAATTCCCGAATTTTCTCCCATTATTTTTCCCAAAATTCCCGAATTTTCTCCCATTATTTTTCCCAAAATTCCCGAATTTTCTCCCATTATTTTCCCCCTCCCGCCCCTCCCCCCCCCCCGTTCCGCCCCTCCCCGGGAGTTTCGCAATTCCCAAAATCCCAAAAAGCCCCAAAATTCCCGGATTTTTTTTCTCCTTTCCGGGAATTCCGAGCCCGCAGCGCCCTCGGAGCCGCCGGAGCCGCCCGAAAACCCCAAAAATTCCCAAAAAACCCCAAAAAATCCCAAAAATTCCCCAAAATTCCCAAATTCCCGCGGGCGGCAGCTGCAGCATGGTGAGAAAATTCCCGAATTTTGGGGGAAATTCCCAAATTTTGGGGGAAATTCCCGAATTTTGGGGCGAAATTCCCGAATTTTGGGGGGAAATTCCCAAATTTTGGGGGGAAATGGGAAAAATTCCCCAATTTTGGGGTGGGGGAAGGGAAAATTTCGGGTTTTTTTTGGGATTTTTGGGGAATTTGGGGATTTTTTGGGGGATTTTTCTGGGGTTTTTGGGGGATTTTTGGGATTTTTGGGGAGGGATTTTTTGGGGAATTTTGGGGATTTTTTGGGGGATTTTTCTGGGTTTTTGGGGGATTTTGGGATTTTTTGGGGAGGGATTTTTTGGAGATTTTTCGGGTTTTTTTGGGGGATTTTCCGGAGGTTTTTTGGGATTTTTGGGGGATTTTTGGGGGATTTTTTAAAGATTTTTCAGGGATTTTTGGGGGGATTTTTGGGGATTTTTTGGGATTTTTCGGAGGGTTTTTGGGATTTTTTAAAGATTTTTGGGGAATTTTTTGGGGGATTTTTTGAAGATTTTTGGGGGATTTTTTGAAGATTTTTGGGGGATTTTTTGAAGATTTTTTGGGGGATTTTTTGGGGTTTTTTGGGACTTTTTGGGGATTTTTTTCGGGATTTTTGGGGGATTTTTTGGGAATTTTGGGGATTTTTGGGGGATTTTTCGGGATTTTTGGGATTTTTTTGGGGGGATTTTTTAAAGATTTTTTGGGGGATTTTTTTAAAGATTTTTCAGGGATTTTTTGGGGGGATTTTTGGGGATTTTTTGGGATTTTTTGGGGGGTTTTTGGGATTTTTTGGGGATTTTTTAAAGATTTTTGGGGATTTTTTGAAGATTTTTTGGGGGATTTTTGGGATTTTTGGGGAGGGATTTTTTGGGGGATTTTGGGATTTTTTGGGGGATTTTCCGGAGGTTTTTTGGGATTTTTGGGGATTTTTTGCGGATTTTTTGGGACTTTTAAAAGATTTTTTGGGGATTTTTTGACGATTTTTTGGGGGATTTTTGGGATTTTTTGGAGATTTTTGGGGATTTTTTTGGGATTTTTCGGAAGTTTTTTGGGGGATTTTTTGGGGATTTTTTGAAGATTTTGGGGGATTTTGGGGGAATTTTGGGGTTGGTTTTTTTTTCGGGATTTTTGGTTTCATTTTTGGGGCTTTTATGGGGATTTTTTGGAGATTTTTGGGGGAATTTGGGGTTTTTTTGGGACTTTTTGGGGATTTTTTCCGGGATTTTTGGGGATTTTTGGGGGGATTTTTTGGGGAATTTTGGGGATTTTTTGGGGATTTTCCGGAGGTTTTTTTGGGATTTTTTTGGGATTTTTTAAAGATTTTTGGGGGATTTTTTGGAGATTTTTGGGGGAATTTGGGGTTTTTTTTGGGACTTTTTGGGGATTTTTTTCGGGATTTTTGGGGATTTTTGGGGGGATTTTTTCGGGATTTTTGGGGATTTTTGGGGGATTTTTCGGAGTTTTTTGGGATTTTTTGGGGGATTTTTTAAAAGATTTTTTGGAGATTTTTGGGGATTTTTTGGGGGGATTTTCCGGAGTTTTTTTGGGATTTTTAAAAAGATTTTTGGGGAATTTTGGGGGGATTTTTTGGGGTTTTTTTGGGGGATTTTTTGGAGATTTTTGGGGGAATTTGGGGATTTTTTGGGGATTTTTGGGGATTTTTTGGGGGATTTTCCGGAGTTTTTTTTGGGATTTTTTTGGGGGGATTTTTTAAAGATTTTTTGGGGATTTTTTTAAAGATTTTTCAGGGATTTTTTGGGGGGATTTTTGGGGATTTTTTTGGGATTTTTTGGGGGGTTTTTGGGATTTTTTGGGGATTTTTTAAAGATTTTTGGGGATTTTTTGAAGATTTTTTGGGGGATTTTTGGGGATTTTTTGGGAGGGATTTTTTGGGGTATTTTGGGATTTTTTGGGGGATTTTCCGGAGGTTTTTTGGGATTTTTGGGGATTTTTTGCGGATTTTTTGGGACTTTTTAAAGATTTTTTGGGGATTTTTTGAAGATTTTTTGGGGGATTTTTGGGATTTTTTGGGGAGGGATTTTTTGGGATTTTTTGGAGATTTTTGGGGATTTTGGGGGAATTTTGGGTTGGTTTTTTTTTCGGGATTTTTGGTTTCATTTTTGGGGCTTTTATTGGGATTTTTTGGAGATTTTTGGGGGAATTTGGGGTTTTTTTGGGACTTTTTGGGGATTTTTTCCGGGATTTTTGGGGGGATTTTTTTGGGAATTTTGGGGATTTTTGGGGGATTTTCCGGAGGTTTTTTTGGGATTTTGGGGGAATTTTGGGATTTTTTGGGGATTTTTCCGGGATTTTTGGGGATTTTTGGGGGGATTTTTTGGGGAATTTTGGGGATTTTTTGGGGGGATTTTCCGGAGGTTTTTTGGGATTTTTTAAAAGATTTTTGGGGAATTTTGGGGGGATTTTTTGGGGTTTTTTTTGGGGATTTTTTGGAGATTTTTGGGGGAATTTGGGGTTTTTTTGGGACTTTTTGGGGATTTTTTTGGGGATTTTTTAAAGATTTTTGGGGGGATTTTTGGGGGATTTTTGGGGGATTTTCCGGAGTTTTTTTGGGATTTTTTTAAAAGATTTTTGGGGAATTTTGGGGGGATTTTTTGGGGTTTTTTTTGGGGATTTTTTGGAGATTTTTGGGGGAATTTGGGGTTTTTTTGGGACTTTTTGGGGATTTTTTGGGGATTTTTGGGGATTTTTTTGGGGGGAATTTTTAAAGATTTTTTGGGGATTTTTTGGGGGATTTTTGGGGATTTTTTGGGGAATTTTGGGGATTTTTGGGGGGGATTTTCCGGAGGTTTTTTGGGATTTTTTAGGGGATTTTTTTTAAAGAATTTTTTTGAGATTTTTTTGAAGATTTTGGGGGGATTTTTTGGGGGTTTTTTTGGGATTTTTGGGGATTTTTTGGGGGATTTTTTGGGGATTTTTTTGAAGATTTTTGGGGTTTTTTTGGGGATTTTCCGGGAGGTTTTTTGGGATTTTTTGGGGATTTTTTTAAAGATTTTTTGGGGATTTTTTGAAGATTTTTTGGGGCTTTTATGGGGATTTTTTGGGGTTTTTTTGGGGATTTTTGGTTTCATTTTTTGGGGCTTTTATGGGGATTTTTTGGAGATTTTTGGGGGAATTTGGGGGTTTTTGGGGATTTTTTGGGGGGATTTTTAAAGATTTTTCAGGGATTTTTTGGGGGATTTTTTGGGGATTTTTTTGGGGGGATTTTTCCGGAGGTTTTTGGGGATTTTTTGGGGATTTTTTGAAGATATTTGGGGGATTTTTGGGGGTTTTTTGGGATTTTTGGGGAATTTTGGGGATTTTTTTCGGGATTTTTTGGGGGGATTTTTTGGGGGGATTTTTTGGGGGGATTTTTGGGAGGGTTTTTTTTTGAATTTTTGGGGGGATTTTTGGGGATTTTAGGGAAATTTTGGGGATTTTTTTCGGGATTTTGGTTTAATTTTTGGGAGTTTTATGGGGATTTTTGGGGGATTTTTTTGGGATATTATGGGGTTTTTGGGGGGGATTTTTAGGGGATTTTGGGGAATTTTTTGGGGAATTTTTTGGGGACTTTTGGGACGGTTTGGGGGAATTTTTTCGAGGCTTCTGGGGGAATTTTTGGGGGATTTTTTGGGAATTTTTGGGGGGAATTTTGGGGATTTTTTTCGGGATTTTTTGTTTCATTTTTGGGGATTTTTTTTTTGAAATTTTTGGGATTTTTGGGGGGGATTTTTTGGCATTTTTAGGGGATTTTTTTGGGATTTTTTTGGGAAATTTTTGGGAATTTTTTTAGGAAATTTTGGAGATTTTCTGGGAATTTGGGTGGGATTTTTTGGGGATTTTTTGGGGATTTTTGGGAGGGTTTTAGGGGAATTTTTGCGGGATTTTTTGGGAAATTGTGGGGATTTTTTTCGGGATTTTTGGTTTAATTTTGGGGGGTTTATGGGGATTTTTGAGGGATCTTTTTGGGGATTTTTTGGGGAATTTTTGGGGGAATTGTTGGGGGATTTTTGGGGTTTTTTGGTTTCATTTTTTTCGGGTTTATGGGGATTTTTTGGGGAATTTTTGGGATTTTTGGGGGATTTCTCACGAATTTTTGGGGATATTCGGGAGGGTTTGGGGGGAATTTTGGGGGATTTTTTGGGGATTTTTGGGGGGATTTTTGGGGATTTTTTGGGATTTTTTAAAGATTTTTTTGAGGATTTTGGGGGGATTTTTTAAAGATTTTTTGGGGGATTTATTGAAGATTTTTGGGGGATTTTGGGGGGATTTTTTGGGGGTTTTTGGGGATTTTTGGTTTCATTTTTGGGGCTTTTATGGGGATTTTTTGGAGATTTTGGGGGGAATTTGGGGTTTTTTGGGGACTTTTTGGGGATTTTTTTCGGGATTTTTGGGGATTTTGGGGGGGATTTTTAAAGTTTTTTCAGGGATTTTTTGGGGGATTTTTTTGGGGATTTTTTGGAGATTTTTGGGGGATTTATTAAAGATTTTTGGGGGGGATTTTTTTGGGATTTATTAAAGATTTTTGGGGGATTTTTTTTGGGATTTTCTGGAGTCTTTTGGGGATTTTTTGGGGATTTTTTGAAGATTTTTGGGGGATTTTTGGGGGATTTTTGGGAGGGGTTTTTTTGGAATTTTTGGGGGGTTTTTTTGGGGATTTTTGGGAAATTTTGGGGATTTTTTTCGGGATTTTTGGTTTAGTTTTTGGGAGTTTTATGGGGATTTTTGGGGGATTTTTTTGGGGAATTTTTACGGGGTTTTTGTTTAATTTTGGGGGTTTTGGGGAGGGTTTTGGGGGATTTTTTGGGATTTTTTGGGGGATTTTTTGGGGATTTTTGGGGATTTTTTTGGGAATTTTTTGGGGATTTTTTGGGATTTTTTGGGGATTTTTGGGGGGATTTTTGGTGAATTTCTCGAGAATTTTGGGGATTTTTGGGAGGGTTTGGGGGAAATTTTTCGGGATTTTTTGGGGATTTTTTTGAGATTTTTGGGGGATTTTTCAGAAATTTTGGGGATTTTTTTCGGGATTTTGGGGGATTTTTGGGGATTTTTGGGGATTTTTGGGAGGGGTTTTTTTGGAATTTTTGGGGGGATTTTTGGGGGGGGTTGGGGATTTTTGGGAAATTTTGGGGATTTTTTTTGGGATTTTTGGTTTAATTTTTGGGAGTTTTATGGGGTTTTTTGGGGGGATTTTTTGGGGATTTTTTGGGAGGATTTCCGGGAATTTTGGGGGGATTTTTGGGAAATTTTGGGGAATTTTTTGGGGAATTTTTTGGGGATTTTTGGGACGGTTTGGGGGAATTTTTTCGAGTCTTTTGGGGGAATTTTTGGGGGATTTTTTGGGAATTTTTGGGGGATTTTTTTGGAAATTTTTGGGGATTTTTTTGGAAATTTTTGGGATTTTTGGGGGGGGATTTTTTGGGAAATTTTTGGGAATTTTTTGGGAATTTTTTTAGGAAATTTTGGAGATTTTCTGGGAATTTTGGTGGGATTTTTTTGGGATTTTGAGAAATTTGGGAATTTTGGGGAAATTTGGGATTTTTCCCATTTGGGGATTTTTCCCATTTGGGATTTTTCCCATTTGGGGAATTTTGGGAATTCTGGGAATTTGGCATTTTTGGATTTGGGAATTTGGGGGGATTTGGGATTTTGGGATTTGGGAATTTTGGGATTTAGGAATTTTGAGGATTTGGGATTTTTCCCATTTGGGATTTGGGATTTTTCCCATTTGGCATTTTGGGATTTGGGAATTTTCTCATTTGGGGATTTTTCCCTTTTGGGATTTGGGAATTTTTGGAACTTTGGGAACTTTGCAAATTTTGGGGATTTGGGGAAATTTGGGATTTTTCCCATTTGGGATTTGGGATTTTGGGAACTTTGGGAACTTTGAGAATTTGGCATTTTGGGATTTGGGAATTTGGGGGGATTTTGGGATTTTTCCCATTTGGGATCGGGAATTTTTGGGATTTTTTTCCCATTTGGAATTTTAGATTGTTCCCATTTGGGATTTGGGGACATTTGGGATTTGGGATTTTGGGATTTTGTTCCCATTTGGGGTTTTGGGATTGTTCCCATTTGGGATTTGGGGAATTTTGGGATTTTTCCCATTTGGGATTTGGGATTTTGGGATTTTGTTCCCATTTGGGGTCTCCCCCTGTGCAGCTCCGGGGCCAATCGGGGCTGAGGTTCTGGAACTGGGCCGGGACCCACGGCTGCGAGCCCGAGCGCTTCTACCGACCCCGGAGCGCGGCCGAGATCCGGCAGGTACGGAAACAACAATGGGGGAAAAACAACAATGGGGGAAACAATGGGGAAAAACGGGAAAAACAATGGGGAAACAATGGGGAAAATGGGGGAAAACCGGGAAACCGGGAAAAACAATGGGGAAAACAATGGGGGAAACAATGGGGGAAACAATGGGGGAAACAATGGGGGAAACAATGGGGGGAAAATGGGGGAAAAACAATGGGGAAACAATGGGGGAAACAACGGGGAAAACAATGGGGGAAACAATGGGGGAAACAATGGGGGAAACAATGGGGAAAATGGGGAAAATGGGGAAAACAATGGGGGAAACAATGGGGGAAACAATGGGGGAAAATGGGGAAAAAAACAATGGGGAAAACAATGGGGGAAACAACGGGGAAAACAATGGGGGAAACAATGGGGGAAAATGGGGGAAACCATGGGGGAAACCATGGGGGAAACAATGGGGGAAACAATGGGGGAAACAATGGGGGAAACAACGGGGGGAAACAATGGGGGAAACAATGGGGGAAACAATGGGGGAAAATGGGGGAAAATGGGAAAAACAACGGGGAAAACAATGGGGAAAACAATGGGGGGAAAATGGGGGAAACCATGGGGGAAACCATGGGGAAACAATGGGGAAAAAATGGGGAAAAATGGGGGAAAATGGGGGAAAATGGGAAAAATGGGGAAAATGGGGAAAAAACGGGAAAAACGGGAAAAATGGGGAAAAATGGGGGAAAATGGGGGAAAAATGGGGGAAAATGGGGGAACATGGGGGAAAAATGGGGGAACATGGGGAAAAATGGGAAAAATGGGAAAAATGGGGAAAAATGGGGGAAAAATGGGGGAAAATGGGAAAAAATGGGGGGAAATGGGAAAAAATGGGGGGAAATGGGAAAAAATGGGGGGAAATGCGGAAAACGGGGAAAACGGGAAAATCGGGAAAAAATGGGGAAAAAACGGGAAAAATGGGAAAAAATGGGAAAAAACGGGAAAATCGGGGAAAACGGGAAAAAATGGGGGAAAATGGGGAAAACGGGAAAAAACGGGAAAAATTGGAAAAAACCATGAAAACCAGGAAAAAACGGGAAAAAAACGGGAAAACGGGAAAAAACGGGAAAAAATGGGAAAATCGGGAAAAAAGGGGAAAAAATGGAAAAAAACGGGGAAAAAATGGGGAAAAATGGGGAAAAAAACAGGGAAAAACGGGAAAAAACGGGAAAAAAACAGGGAAAATGGGGAAAAACAGGAAAATGGGAAAAAAAGGGGAAAAAACGGGAAAAATGGGAAAAAAACGGGAAAATCAGGAAAAAATGGAAAAAATCAGGGAAAAACGGAAAAAATGGGGGAAAATGGGGAAAAATGGGGAAAACGGGGAAAAACGGGAAAAAAGGGGAAAAAACAGGAAAAATGGAAAAAAACGGGAAAAACGGGAAAAAAGGGGAAAAATGGGGAAAAAAACGGGAAAAACGGGAAAAATGGGAAAAAACAGGAAAACGGGGAAAACGGGGAAAAATGGGGAAATCGGGGAAAAACGGGAAAAAAATGGGAATAAATATTCCCAGTGGGTTTGGGGTGGTTTATTTGGGATATTCCTGATGTTTTAGGATTGGTTTTTTGGGACATTCCTGACATTTTAGGATCCCATTTTCGGGATATTCCCAATGTTTTAGGATCATATTTTTTGGGACATTCCCAGTGGGTTTGGGGTGGTTTATTTGGGATATTCCCGATGTTTTAGGATTGGTTTTTTGGGACATTCCTGACATTTTAGGATCCCATTTTCGGGATATTCCCAATGTTTTAGGATCATATTTTTTGGGATATTCCCAGTGGGTTTGGGGTGGTTTATTTGGGATATTCCCGATGTTTTAGGATTGGGTTTTTGGAGACATTCCCGATATTTTAGGATCCCATTTTTGGGATCTTCCTGGTGGATTTTGGGATCGTTTTTTGGGACATTCCCGATATTTTAGGTCTGGGTTTTTTAGGACATTCCCAAGGTTTTAGGATTGATTTTTTTGGGATATTTCTGATATTTTAGGGTCCGTTTTTTGGGGACATTCCTGTTGGTTTAGGATTGGGTTTTTTTGGGATTTTCCTGATATTTTAGGATCATTTTTTTGGGATATTCCTGATGTTTTAAGAAGATTTTTTTGAGGACATTCCCAGTGGTTTAGGATCATGTTTTTGGGGACATTCCAGATGTTTTAGGATTGGTTTTTTTTTGGGATATTCCTGGTGGATTTGGGGATTTTTTTAGGGAAATTCCTGATATTTTAGGACTGGGTTTTTTGGGATATTCCCAATGGTTTAGGATCCTTTTTTTGGGATATTCCCGATGTTTTAGGATTGTTTTTTTGGGGACATTCCTGATATTTTAGGATCCCATTTTTGGGATATTCCCACTGTTTTAGGGTCATTTTTTTGGGGACATTCCCAGTGGGTTTGGGGTTGGTTTTTTGGGACATTCCCGATGTTTTAGGGATCCCATTTTTGGGATATTCCTGATGTTTTAGGATTGGTGTTTTTGGGATATTCCCAATGGTTTAGGATCATGTTTTTGGGTACAAACCCAGGGGTTTTGGGGTGGGTTTTTTGGGGACATTCCCGATATTTTAGGATTTTTTTTTTGGATATTCCTGATGTTTTAGGATTGGTATTTTTGGGGTATTCTTGGTGGTTTTGGGTGGTTTTTTTGGGATCTTCCGGATATTTTCCAAATGTTTTTTTGGGGACATTCCTGGTGATTTGGGGACGATTTTTTGGGGACATTTCTGTTGGTTTAGGATCGGTTTTTTCAGGATATTCCCAGTGGTTTAGGATCGTTTTTTTGGGACATTCCCAATATTTTAGGATTGGTTTTTTTGGGGACATTCCCAATGTTTTAAGTTCATATTTTTGGGGACATTCCCGGTGGTTTTGGGGTGGGTTTTTTTGGGATATTCCCGATATTTTAGGATTGGGTTTTTTTTGGGATATTCCTGGTGGATTTTGGGATGGTTTTTAGGGACATTCCTGATATTTTAGGATCGGTGTTTTTAGGGACATTTCCATTGTTTTAGGATTGGTTTTTTGGGACATTTGTGATATTTTAGGATCGGTTTTCTGGGGACATTCTCAGTGGTTTAGGATCGTTTTTTTGGGGTCATTATCCATATTTTAGGATTGGTGTTTTTGGGATATTCCCAATGTTTTAGGACTGGTTTTTTTGGGATATTCCCGATGTTTTAGAATCCTTTTTCTGGGGACATTCCCAGTGGTTTAGGATCGTTTTTTTGGGGTCATCACCAATATTTTTGGATTGGTGTTTTTGGGATATTCCCAATGTTTTAGGATCGTTTTTTTGGGGACATTCCTGTTGTTTTAGGATCCCATTTTTGGGCTATTCCTGATGTTTTAGGATCATTTTTTTGGGGACATTCCCAGTCGGATTCCCGATGTTTTAGGATCGGCTTTTTGGGGACATTCCCAGTGGGTTTGGGGTGGTTTATTTGGGATATTCCCAAGGTTTTAGGATTGGTTTTTTGGGACATTTGTGATATTTTAGGATCGGTTTTCTGGGGACATTCTCAGTGGTTTAGGATGGTTTTTTTGGGGTCATTCCCGATATTTTAGGATTGGTGTTTTCGGGATATTCCCAATGTTTTAGGACTGTTTTTTTTTGGGATATTCCCGATGTTTTAGAATCCTTTTTCTGGGGACATTCCCAGTGGTTTAGGATCGTTTTTTTGGGGTCATCCCCAATATTTTAGGATTGGTGTTTTTGGGATATTCCCAATGTTTTAGGATCGGGTTTTTTTGGGATCTTCCTGACATTTTCCGAATGTTTTTTTGGGGACGTTCCCGTCGATTTGGGGAGGGTTTTTTCCGTTCATTCCTGGTGTTTTTGGGGCAGATCCTGGAGCTGGCCCGGCAGCAGGGGAAGCGCGTGAAGGTGGTGGGGGGCGGCCACTCCCCCTCGGACATCGCCTGCACCGACGGCTTCATGATCCACATGGGCCACCTCAACCGCGTGCTGCAGGTCGGGCGCGGAACCTTCCGGAAAAATGGTTCAATCCCACTAACAAATCAAAATCTTTCAGTCCTCCTCCCCCCCCAAAAAAAATCCTCCGCTCCCCCCAAAAAAAATCCAAACAAATGGAAATTATTCTCGGAAAAAATGAAATTCCCAAAAAAACCCCCCCAAAAATAGGAAGATTTCCATCCTAAAAAATCCCCACAATGTATTCCTGAAAAATCCCCAAAAATCCCCCAAAAAAATCTCCCCCACCTCCCAAAAAACAATTCCAAACGAAATGGAAAATATTCTCGGGAAAAATAAAATTTCCCAAAAAAAACTCCCCAAAAATAGAAAGATTTCCATCCTAAAAAATCCCAGCAATGTGTCCGTGAAAAATCACCAAAAATGCCGCAGAAATTGGAACAAAATCTGGGGAACACATCACCAAAAAATAATCAATTTTTTTTTTAAATCACAAAAAAAAAATCACAAAAAATTACTAAAAAAATCAGCAAAAATGACAAAAAGTCAACTCCAAAAAGCCCCCAAAATCCCCCCAAAAATCCAAAGATAATTCCCCCAAAAATCACCCAAAAAAATCCCTAAAAATTCACCAAAAAAATCACAAAAAATTATTAAAATCATTAAAAAATGACAAAAAATCACCTCCAAAAGCCCCCAAAAATCACAAAAACATCCCCCCCAAAAATAAAAAGAAAATCCAAAAAAAAGGTCAAAAAAATCATCAAGAAATCACAAAAAATTTAAAACTAATCCTCTAAAATCCCAAAAAAATCCAAAGAAAATTCCCCCAAAAATCACCCAAAAAGTCACAAAAATCCCTAAAAAATTCACAAAAATTCCCCCAAAAATCCCCCCAAAATCACAAAAAATCCCTCCAATTGCCCAAAAAACATCCAAAAAAATCCCAAAAACCCCACAAAAATTTCCCAAAAATCCCCAAAAAATCACCAAAAATTCCCCAAAAAGTCCCCAAAAATCCCTCAAAATTGCAAAAAAAAAATCCCTCAAAATTCACAAAAAATCACAAAAAATCCCCAAAAAATCCCCCCAAAATCCCCAAAAAATCCCTCAAAATTGCCCCAAAAATTCCCAAAAATCCCCAAAATCCCAAACTGGGGCTGAGGTGGCTCCGTGCTCCACAGGTGGACAAGGAGAAGCTGCAGGTGAAGGTGGAGGCCGGGATTCTCCTGTCGGAGCTGAACCTGGAACTGGACAAACACGGAATGGCCCTGGAAATGTGAGGGGTTAAATACGGGATTAAATATGGGATTAAATATGGGATTAAATGGGATTACATACAGGATTAAATGGGATTAAAGATGGGAGTTGAACCTGGAACTGGACAAACACGGAATGGCCCTGGAAATGTGAGGGGTCAAATATGGGATTAAATATGGGATTAAATGGGATTAAATATGGGATTAAATGGGATTAAATGGGATTAAATGGTATTAAAGATGGGAGCTGAACCTGGAACTGGACAAACACGGAATGGCCCTGGAAATGTGAGGGGTTAAATATGGGATTAAATATGGGATTAAATGGGATTATAATGGGATTAAATATGGGATTAAATATGGGATTAAAGATGGGAGCTGAACCTGGAACTGGACAAACACGGAATGGCCCTGGAAATGTGAGGGGTTAAATATGGGATTAAATATGGGATTAAATGGGATTATAATGGGATTAAATATGGGATTAAATATGGGATTAAATGGGATTAAATGGGATTAAATGGGATTAAAGATGGGAGTTGAACCTGGAACTGGACAAACACGGAATGGCCCTGGAAATGTGAGGGTTAAATATGGGATTAAATATGGGATTAAATGGGATTATAATGGGATTAAATGGGATTAAATGGGATTAAAGATGGGAATTGAACCTGGAACTGGACAAACACGGAATGGCCCTACACGGAATGGCCCTGGAAATGTGAGGGGTTAAATACGGGATTAAATATGGGATTAAATGGGATTATAATGGGATTAAATATGGGATTAAATATGGGATTAAAGATGGGAGCTGAACCTGGAACTGGACAAACACGGAATGGCCCTGGAAATGTGAGGGGTTAAATACGGGATCAAATACGGGATTAAATGGGATTAAATACAGGATTAAATATGGGATTGAATGGGATTAAATATGGGATTAAAGATGGGATTGAATGGGATTAAAGATGGGATTAAATACGGGATTTAAAATGGGATTAAATGCGGGATTAAATTGGATTAAATATGGAATTGAATGTGGGGTTAAATGTGAGATTAAATATGGGATATCTTTAATCCCATATTAAAGATATGGATTAAAGATAGAATTAAATAAGGGGGTAAATGGGATTAAATGTGGGATTAAATACGGGGTTAAAGTTGGGATCTCATCCTGGAACTGGATAAACACGGAATGGCCCTGGGATAAAAAATGGGATTAAATGGGACTGAATATGTGGGATTAAATGTGGGATTAAATGGGATTAAATAAGGGATTTAAAATGGGATTAAATGTGGGATTAAATATGGGATTGGGATTTGGATGGGATTGGGAATGGGATTGGGACAGAATTGGGGTGGGATTGGGATTGGTAATGGGAATGGGGATGGGAACGGGAACGGGAACAGGATCGGGATCAGGATTGGGGTTGGGATTGGGATCGGGATCATGGGTGGGATGTGGGAATGGGGCCAGGAATGGGATTGAGATCGGGAATGGGGATGGGATTGGGATTGGGAATGGGAATGGGAATGGATCTGGGGATGGATTGAGGAGGAGTCAGGAATGGATCCAGGAGGGATCAGGATCCAGGAATGGATCCGGGTGGGATCAGGACTGGATCCAGGTGGGATCGGGATCCAGGCCTGGATCTGGGTGGGCTCAGGAATGGATCCGGGTGGGATCAGGATCCAGGCCTGGATCTGGGTGGGCTCAGGAATGGATCCGGGTGGGATCAGGAATGGGAATGGATCCAGGAGGAATCAGGACTGGATCTGGGTGGGATCCCGGAATGGATCTGGGTGGGCTCAGGAATGGATCCAGGCAGGCTCAGGAATGGATTCGGGTGGGCTCAGGACTGGATCTGGGTGGGATTGGGAATGGATCCAGGTGAGCTCAGGATCCAGGACTGGATCTGGGTGGGATCAGGATCCAGGACTGGATCTGGGTGGGATTGGGAATGGATCCGGGTGGGCTCAGGATCCCGGACTGGATCTGGGTGGGATTGGGAATGGATTCAGGTGGGCTCAGGATCCAGGACTGGATCCAGGAGGGCTCAGGACTGGATCCAGGTGGGATCAGGACTGGATCTGGGTGGGATCCCGGAATGGATCCGAGTGGGATCAGGAATGGATCCAGGTGGGCTCAGGACTGGATTCGGGTGGGCTCAGGAATGGATCTAGGTGGGCTCAGGACTGGATTCGGGTGGGATTGGGAATGGATCTAGGTGGGCTCAGGATCCAGGACTGGATCTGGGTGGGATTGGGAATGGATCCAGGTGAGCTCAGGATCCAGGACTGGATCTGGGTGGGATCGGGAATGGATCCAGGTGAGCTCAGGATCCAGGACTGGATCTGGGTGGGATCAGGAATGGATCCAGGTGAGCTCAGGATCCAGGACTGGATCTGGGTGGGATCAGGAATGGATCCAGGTAGGCTCAGGAATGGATTCGGGTGGGCTCAGGAATGGATCTAGGTGGGCTCAGGATCCAGGACTGGATCTGGGTGGGATTGGGAATGGATCCAGGTGAGATCAGGATCCAGGACTGGATCTGGGTGGGATCAGGATCCAGGACTGGATCTGGGTGGGATTGGGAATGGATCCAGGTGAGCTCAGGATCCAGGACTGGATCCGGGTGGGCTCAGGATCCAGGACTGGATCTGGGTGGGATTGGGAATGGATCCGGGTGGGCTCAGGATCCAGGACTGGATCCGGGTGGGCTCAGGATCCAGGACTGGCTCCAGGAGGGCCGAGGAGCCCGGGCCGTGGTTCCCAGCCGGGTCTTTGGCCTGTCCCAGTTTAGGCGCCGTGTCCGAGGTGTCGGTGGCCGGGGTCATCGGCACCGGGACCCACAACACCGGGATCCAGCTGGGGATCCTCGCCACGCAGGTCAGAGCCAAACCCTGGGAATTTGGGGTTTTTTTGGGGGGTTTTTGGGGGTTGGTGTTCAAAACGTTTAAAAATCCCCAAAGAATTGAAAAACGGAAAAAGGAAAAAATTAATTTTTTTGTGTTGCAAAAAAAAAATTAAAGAAATTTAAAACCGTGCAAAAAAGTCCAAAAAAATTCCCCAAAAATTCCAAACAAAATTTAAAAAAAAATTCTAAAACATTCTAAAAAAATCGCCCCAAAAATTTTTAAAAATTCCAAAAAATTGAAAAAATCTTAAAAAATTCTAAAAAATTTTCTTCAAAAATTCTAAAAAATTTTTTTAAATCCCCAAAAAATTCATTTAAAAATCTAAAAAATTCCAAAAATAGTCTCAAAAAATTCTAAAAAGTTCTACAAAAAATTCTACAAAAATTATATAAAAATCAAAAAAAATTCAAAAAAATTCAAAAACGTCTAAAAACATTTCCAAAAATTTCAAAAAATCTAAAAAACATTCTAAAAAATAAAAAAAATTCTAAAAAATTCTAAAAAGTTTCAAAAAATCTGCAAAAAATTAAAAAAAAATCCAAAAAAATTCTGAAAAATTAAAAAAAAAAAGTTCCACAAAAATCTAACAAATTCTACAAAAAATGCCCAAAAATCACAAAAAATTCCAAAAAATTCCAAAAAATTCTAAAAAAATCTCCCAAAAATTTCAAAAAATTCCAAAAAATTCTAAAAAAAATTCATTAAAAACATCTAAAAAAGTTCCAAAAAATTCTAAAGAAATCCAAAAAAAGTCTTTAAAAATGCCAAAAATTTCCAAAAAATGCAGAAAAAAATTCTAAAAAAACTTGACAAATTCCAAAAAAATCCCTGAAAAATTCTAAAAAAATTCGCAAAAAAATAAAAAAAATCAAAAAAAAATTTAAAAAAAATCGAAAAAATTCTACAAAAAAGCCAAAAAATTCTTTAAAAATTTCTAAAAAATTCTCAAAAATTCCAAAAAAATCCCCCAAAAATTCTAAAAAAATTTTTAAAAAATTCCAAAAAAATTCTAAGAAAAATCCCCAAAAATTCGCAAAAAATTTAAAAAAAAAAAAAAAAAAAAATCCAAAAAATTCTACAAAAAAGCCAAAAAATTCTTAAAAATTTTCTAAAAAATTCTCAAAAATTCCGAAGAAATCCCCCAAAAATTCTAAAAAAAATTTTTAAAAAATTCCAAAAAAATTCTAAAAAAATCCCCAAAAATTCGCAAAAAAATAAAAAAAATCCAAAAAAAATCCAAAAAAATTTAAAAAAAAAATCGAAAAAATTCTACAAAAAAGCCAAAAAATTCTTTAAAAATTTCTAAAAAATTCTCAAAAATTCCAAAAAATTCCCCCAAAAATTCTAAATTTTTTTTTTTAAAAATTCCAAAAAAATTCTAAAAAAATCCCCAAAAATTCGCAAAAAAATTTAAAAAAAATCCGAAAAAATTCTAAAAAAAAAATCCAAAAAATTGTAAAAAATTCCCTGTTGTGTGCAGGTGGTGGCGGTGACGCTGCTGCTGGCCTCGGGCGAGGTTCTGGAATGTTCCCCGGAGCTGAACCCGGAGCTGTTGGAGGCGGCGCGGCTGCACCTGGGGGCTCTGGGGGTGCTGCTCGAGGTCACCCTGCAGTGCCGGCCCCGCTTCCGCCTGCGCCAGGTGACCTTCCCCGGAACCCTGCCCCAGGTACGCGCTGGGAAGGGCCCGGAATTCCAGAACATTCCAGGGAAGGGCAGGAAATTCCAGAATATTCCAGGGAAGGGCAGGAAATTCCAGAACATTCCAGGGAAGGGCGGGGAATTCCAGGGAAGGGGGGAAAATTCCAGAACATTCCTGGGAAGGGGCGAAAAATTCCAGGGAAGGGGGGAAAATTCCAGGAAAGGGGGGAAATTCCAGGGAAGGGCGGGAAATTCCAGGGAAGGGCGGGAAATTCCAGAACATTCCAGGGAAGGGTGGGAAATTCCAGAATATTCCAGGGAAGGGCAGGAAATTCCAGGGAAGGGGGAAAATTCCAGGGAAGGGCAGAAAATTCCAGGAGAATTCCAGGGAAGGGCGGGAAATTCCAGAACATTCCAGGGAAGGGTGGGAAATTCCAGGGAAGGGGGAAAATTCCAGGGAAGGGCGGGAAATTCCAGGGAAGGGCGGGAAATTCCAGAACATTCCAGGGAAGGGCGGGAAATTCCAGAATATTCTAGGGAAGGACAGGAAATTCCAGGGAAGGGCGGGAAATTCCAGGGAAGGGCGGGAAATTCCAGAACATTCCAGGAAAGGGCGGGAAATTCCAGGGAATGGGGGAAAATTCCAGGAGAATTCCAGGGAAGGGCGGGAAATTCCTAGGGGAGGGGGGGAAATTCCAGGGAAGGGGGGAAAATTCCAGAACATTCCAGGGAAGGGCGGGAAATTCCAGAACATTCCAGGGAAGGGCAGGAAATTCCAGGGAAAGGCGGAAAATTGCAGAAGAATTCCAGGGAAGGGGGGAAATTCCAGAACATTCCAGGGAAGAGTGGAAAATTCCAGGGAAGGGCGGGGAATTCCAGAACATCCCAGGGAAGGGCGGAAAATTCCAGAACATTCCAGGGAAGGGCGGGAAATTCCAGGAGAATTCCAGGGAAGGGCGGAAAATTCCAGAACATTCCAGGGAAGGGCGGGAAATTCCTGGGAAGGGGGGAAAATTCCACGAGAATTCAATGGAAGGGCGGAAAATTCCAGGGAAGGGCAGAACATTCCATGGAAGGGGGGAAAATTCCAGGGAAAGTTGGAAAATTCCAGGGAAAGGTGGAAAATTCCAGGAAAGGGGGGAAAATTCCAGAACATTCCAGGGAAGGGCGGGAAATTCCAGGGGAGGGCGGGGAATTCCAGGGGAGGGGGGAAATTCCAGGGAAAGGCAGAAAATTCCAGAACATTCCAGGGAAGGGTGGGAAATTCCAGGGAAAGGTGGAAAATTCCAGAACATTCCTGGGAAGGGGTGGAAAATTCCAGGGAAGGGGCGAAAAATTCCAGGGAAGGGTGGGAAATTCCAGAACATTCCAGGGAAGGGCGGGAAATTCCAGGGAAGGGCAGGAAATTCCAGGGAAGGGCAGGAAATTCCAGGAGAATTCCAGGGAAGCCGGGAAATTGCTGGGAAAGGTGGAAAATTCCAGGGAAGGGGGGAAATTCCAGGGAAGGGGGAAAAAATTCCAGGAGAATTCAATGGAAGAGTGGAAAATTCCCAGGAAAGTTGGAAAATTCCCAGGAAAGGCGGAAAATTCCAGGAGAATTCCAGGGAAGGGCAGAAAATTCCAGGGGAGGGGGGAAAATTCCAGAACATTCCAGGGAAGGGTGGAACATTCCAGGGAACAGCGGGAAATTCCCGGGAAGGGCGGAAAATCCACGGGAAAGGTGGAAAATTCCAGGGAAGGGCGGAAAATCCCAGGGAAGGGGAGAAAATTCCAGGGATTCCCAGCCTGGATGGGCTCAGCCATGAGGGGAAAGCTCCGAGAATTCCCTGGATCCTTTCTCACATTCCCAAATCCTTTCCCACATTCCCAAAATTCCGTCCCCACATTCCCTAAATCCTTCCCCAATTTTCGTGCCTCTCCCAACCCTTTCCCTCCATCCATTCCCACATTTTCCATCCATTCCCACTTTTCCCCAAATCCTTGCCCACATTCCCTGGATCCTCTCCCATTTTTCCTTCACCCTTTTCTCACTTTCCTCCATTTTCCAACCCCTTCCCCTCCATCCATTCCCACATTCCCACATTTCCCAAATCCATCCCCACATTCCCTGGATCCTTTCCCACTTTTCCCAAATTCCTTTCCCACATTCCCTAAATCCTCCAGGACTTTTCCCAAATCCTTTCCCATTTTTCCAGCCTCTCCCAACCCCTTCCCGGATCCATTCCCACATTTTTCCACCCTTTCCCCCATTCCCCAAATCCTTTCCCCCATTCCCCAAATCCTTTCCCACATTCCCTAAATCCTTTCCCACTTTTCCCTCCACCCTTCCCATCATTCCCCGCATCCTTTCCCCCCGTATTCCCCCTGCATTTTCCAACCTTTTCTCTGGATCCTTTCCCACTTTTCCCAAAACCCTTTCCCGCTTTTCTTCCATCCTTCCCCCATTCCCTGGATCCATTCCCCCATTCCCCAAATCCTCTCCCCATTCCCAAATCCCCCATTCCCTAAATCCCCCATTCCCCCATTCCCCAAATCCTCTCCCCATTCCCAAATCCCCCATTTCCTAAATCCCCCATTCCCCATTCCCCAAATCCTCTCCCCATTCCCCAGATCCCCATTCCAAAGATCTTTTCCCCCTCCATCCCCATCCCCCATTCCCCAAATCCCCCATTCCCCATTTCCTGGATCCATTCCCCCATTACCCAAATCCATCCCCCATTCCCCAAATCCCCCATTCCCCATTCCCCCATTCCCCCATTCCCCAATCCCCCATTCCCCATTCCCAAATCCCCCAATCCCCAAATTCCCCAAATCCCCCATTCCCCATTCCCCATTCCCCAAATTCCTTCATTCCCCAAATCCCCCAAATCCCCCAAATCCCCAATCCCCCATTCCCCAAATCCCCCATTCCCCCATTCCCCATTCCCCAAATCCCCCATTCCCAAATCCCGCATTCCCCCTTCCCCCTTCCCCATTCCCAAATCCCCCATTCCCCCTTCCCCATTCCCAAATCCCCCATTCCCCATTCCCATTTCCCCCATTCCCAAATCCCCCAATCCCCCATTCCCCCATTCCCCATTCCCAAATCCCCCATTCCCCAATCCCCCATTCCCCAAATCCCCCATTCCCCAAATCCCGCATTCCCCCTTCCCCCTTCCCCATTCCCAAATCCCCCATTCCCAAATCCCCCATTCCCCAATCCCCAAATCCCCATTCCCAAATCCCCCATTCCCCACTCCCCATTCCCCATTCCCCATTCCCGGATTTCCCCCATTCCCCAAATCCCCCATTCCCCCAATCCCCCATTCCCAAATCCCCCAATCCCCAAATTCCCCAAATCCCCATTCCCCATTCCCCATTCCCCATTCCCATTTCCCCCATTCCCAAATCCCCCAATCCCCCATTCCCCCATTCCCCATTCCCCAAATCCCCATTCCCCAAATCCCCCATTCCCCATTCCCAGATTCCCCCCATTCCCCATTCCCCATTCCCAAATCCCCCATTCCCCATTCCCCAATCCCCATTCCCCAAATTCCTTCATTCCCCAAATCCCCCAAATCCCCCAAATCCCCAATCCCCCATTCCCCAAATCCCCCAATCCCCAAATCCCCATTCCCAAATCCCCCAATCCCCCATTCCCCCATTCCCCATTCCGCAAATCCCCATTCCCCAAATCCCCATTCCCCAATCCCCCATTCATTCCCAAATCCCCCATTCCCCCATTCCTCCCCCATTCATTCCCGGGATCTCTCCCCCCTCCATTCCCCCTCCCCCGTTCCCATGGATCCATTCTGGAATTTTCCCTCCCGGCAGCAGCAGCAGCAGCAGCAGCTCAAGGTCAGGGCTCAGCATTCCCAGATTTCCCCGGGAATTGCCGGGACTTGGCCTTTGCCCGGAGCAGCTTTTGATTCCCGGGATTTCAATCGGCGCCCGCGCGGAGCCGGAGCCTTTGAGGGATAATTCGGGACCGGGGCGGGCGGGAGCGGCTCCGGAGCCCTTGGGACGGCCCCGGCCCCGTCCGACCTCGCCCCGCGCCTTCCCTGGGGCAATTCCCCGGGAGCCGGGGGCTCGGGCGAGGGGCTCCCTGCCCCGTGCCAGCCCCACAACCCCAGAAAAACCCCCGGGGGCGGATCCGGAGCCTCCTGGAGCCCAGGATCCCGCGATGGTTCGGGATGGGATCCCTGGAGCTTCAGCCCCCTCCCCGAAATCCTGGGATTTCCCAGCCTTTCCTTGGGTACCGCCAGGGATCCGGGGAGATCCTCTGGGAATTGAGGCCCGGCCAGGAATTCCTGCCCAAATCCCATTTTCAGGGAATTGTCCCCATTCCCTGCCTCGAGTTGGATCCAGCCCCATCCTGACTCATCCTTGGGAAGGAATTTTGGGATTTCCTGGCTCCACTTCTCTTTTCCATCGCCCCAATTCCATAAAAACCCCCGGGGATGGATCTTGAATGTCCTTGATCCCAGAATCCCAGAATTCCATTGCTGGGATCCATGGATTTTAAATCCCATCCCATTCCCACCCCACTGTTCTGGGATTTTCCAGCTTTTCCTGCCAGGGATCCGGGCAAATCCTCTGGGAATTGCAGCCCGGCCTGGAATTCCTGCCCAAATCCCATTTTTTAGGGAATTCTCTCCATTCCCAGCCTGGGACCGGATCCATCCCCACCCGACTCCTCCTTGGGAAGGAATTTTGGGATTTCCCTGGGAATTGGGGTTTTACTCTGGTTTTCCATCCCCGAATTCCATAAAAATCCCCGGGGATGGATCCTGAGCGTCCCTGATCCCAGAATCCCGGAATGGTTTGGGATGGGATTCGTCAGGATTTGATCCCATCCCATGGCAATTCCCGGGATCCTGAGATGATCCAAGGAGTTTGTAGGGTGGGAATGGGATGGGATTGAAGGTCCATGGATCCCATCCCAAACCATTCCGGGATTCTGGGATCCAGGACACTCAGGATCCATCCCCAGGGATTTTTATGGAATCCGGGGCTGGAAAAGGGAAGTGGAGCCCCAAATTCCCAGAGAAATCCCAAAATTCCTTCCCAAGGAGGAACCAGGATGGGGATGGATCCGGTCCCAGGCAGGGAATTCAGAGAATTCCCTGAAAATGGGATTTGGGCAGGAATTCCTGGCCGGGCTGCAATTCCCAGAGGATTTCCCTGGATCCCTGGGAGTATCCAAGGAAATGCTGGAAAATCCCAGGATTTCGGGATTGGAATGGGATGGGAATGGGATGGGATTGAAGGTCCGTGGATCCCATGAATAGAATTCCAGAATTTTGGGATCACAGATGCTCAGGATCCATCCCCAGGGATTTTTATGGAATCCGGGGCTGGAAAAGGGAAGTGGAGCCCCAAATTCCCAGGGAAATCCCAAAATTCCTTCCCAAGGAGGAACCAGGATGGGGCTGGATCCGGTCCCAGGCTGGGAATGGGGACAATTCCCTGAAAATGGGATTTGGGCAGGAATTCCTGGCCGGGCCGCAATTCCCAGAGGATCTCCCCGGATCCCTGGCGGTACCCAAGGAAATGCTGGGAAATCCCAGGATTTCGGGGAGGGGGCTGAAGCTCCAGGGATCCCATCCCGAACCATCGCGGGATCCTGGGCTCCAGGAGGCTCCGGATCCGCCCCCGGGGGTTTTTCTGGGGTTGTGGGGCTGGCACGGGGCAGGGAGCCCCTCGCCCGAGCCCCCGGCTCCCGGGGAATTGCCCCAGGGAAGGCGCGGGGCGAGGTCGGACGGGGCCGGGGCCGTCCCAAGGGCTCCGGAGCCGCTCCCGCCCGCCCCGGTCCCGAATTATCCCTCAAAGGCTCCGGCTCCGCGCGGGCGCCGATTGAAATCCCGGGAATCAAAAGCTGCTCCGGGCAAAGGCCAAGTCCCAGCAATTCCCGGGGAAATCTGGGAATGCTGAGCCCTGACCTTGAGCTGCTGCTGCTGCTGCTGCCGGGAGGGAAAATTCCAGAATGGATCCATGGGAATGGGGGAGGGGGAATGGAGGGGGGAGAGATCCCGGGAATGAATGGGGGAGGAATGGGGGAATGGGGGATTTGGGAATGAATGGGGGATTGGGGAATGGGGATTTGGGGGAATGGGGGATTTGGGAATGGGGGATTGGGGGATTTGGGGGATTTGGGGAGTGGGGGATTGGGAATGAAGGAATGGGGAATGAAGGAATGGGGAATGGGGGATTTGGGGGATTTGGGAATGGGGAATGGGGGATGGGGGAATGGGGAATGAAGGAATGGGGGATTTGGGAATGGGGAATGAAGGAATGGGGAATTTGGGGAATTTGGGGATTGGGGGATTTGGGAATGGGGAATGGGGGATTGGGGAATGGGGGAATGGGGGAATGGGGAATGGGGGATTTGGGAATGGGGGAAATCCGGGAATGGGGAATGGGGGATTTGGGGAATGGGGGATTTGGGGAATGGGGGATTGGGAATGGGGAATGGATTTGGGGAATGGGGAATGGATTTGGGGAATGGGGGAATGGATCCAGGGAATGAGGAATGGGGGATTTGGGGGATGGGGAATGGGGGATTTGGGAATTTGGTGGAATGGGGGATTTGGGGGATTTGGGGGATTTGGGGAATGGGGGAATGGATCCAGGAAATGGGGAATGGGGGATTTGGGGAATGGGGGATGGGGATGGAGGGGGAAAAGATCTCTGGAATGGGGGATCTGGGGAATGGGGAGAGGATTTGGGGAATGGGGAATGGGGGATTTAGGGAATGGGGGATTTGGGAATGGGGAGAGGATTTGGGGAATGGGGGAATGGATTTAGGGAATGGGGAAAGGATGGAGAGGAAATCCTGGAGGATGGAAGAAAAGCGGGAAAGGGTTTTGGGAAAAGTGGGGAAGGATCCAGGGAAAAGGTTGGAAAATGCAGGGGGAATACGGGGGGAAAGGATGCGGGGAATGATGGGAAGGGTGGAGGGAAAAGCAGGAAAGGATTTTGGGGAATGTGGGAAAGGATTTGGGGAATGGGGGAAAGGATTTGGGGAATGGGGGAAAGGGTGGAAAAATGTGGGAATGGATCCAGAAGGGGTTGGGAGAGGCTGGAAAAATGGGAAAGGATTTGGGAAAAGTCCTGGAGGATTTAGGGAATGTGGGAAAGGAATTTGGGAAAAGGTGGGAAAGGATCCAGGGAATGTGGGGATGGATTTGGGAAATGTGGGAATGGATTTGGGAAATGTGGGAATGTGGGAATGGATGGAGGGCAAGGGGTTGGAAAATGGAGGAAAGTGAGAAAAGGGTGAAGGAAAAATGGGAGAGGATCCAGGGAATGTGGGCAAGGATTTGGGGAAAAGTGGGAATGGATGGAAAATGTGGGAATGGATGGAGGGAAAGGGTTGGGAGAGGCACGAAAATTGGGGAAGGATTTAGGGAATGTGGGAAGGGAGGGAGGAAAAATTCTGCAGGATGGAGGAGAGGTGGGAAAGGATTTTGGGAAGTGCAAGAAGAGGAAGGAAAAGTGGGAATGGATCCAGGGAAAGGGTCGGGAAATGCAGGGAAAATGGGAAAGGATTTGGGAAAAGTCCAGGAGGATTTAGGGAAATGTGGGAAAGGAATTTGGGAAAAGGTGGGAAAGGATCCAGGGAATGTGGGGAAGGATTTGGGGAAAAGTGGGGAAAGATTTTTGGGGATGTGGGAAAGGATTTTGGGGAAATGCTGGAGGATGGAGGAAAAGCGGGAAAGGATTTTAGGAAAAGGTGGGAAAGGATCCAGGGAAAAGGTGGGGAAGGATTTGGGGGAAATCCTGGAGGATTTTGGGAATGTGGGAAAGGATCCAGGGAAAACTCCCAGAGATCCAGGGAGAGGATTTTGGGAAAGGGGGAAAAAATCCTGAGAATTCCCTGGAAAATGGGATTTGGGCAGGAATTCCTGGCTGGGCTGGGATTGCCAGCGAATTTCCCAGGAAAGGCTGGAAAATCCCAGGATTTTGGGGTTGGGATGGGATGGGATTGAAAATCCATGGATCCCATCTGAGGAATTCCGGGATTCTGGGATCAGGGATTTTTATGGGATGTGGGGATGGGAAAGGGACCGGGAATCCCAAATTCCAGGGAAATCCCAAAATTCCTTCCCAGGGAAGAGTTGGGATGGGGATGGATCCCATGGCGGGCTGGGAACGGAGGGAATTCCCTGGGAAAATGGGAAAATTTGGGATTTGGGAAGGAATTCCTGGCTGGGCTGGGATTCCCGGAGAATTTTCCTTGGGAATGTCCAAGGAAAGGCTGGAAAATCCCAAAAATTTGGGGTTGGGATGGGATGGGATTGGAAAACCGATGGAATTCCGGGATTCTGGGCTCGAGGATCCATCCCCGAGGGATTTTTTATGGAATTTTTGGGATGGCGGGGGAAGCTCCGAGGTTTTTCCCCATTTTCCATCCCGGATTCCAGGTCCTGGATGAGCTGGAGCAGCACCTGAGCAATTCCCGGTATTTTCGCTTCCTGTGGTTCCCGCACACCGAGAACGTCCAGGTCATCTACCAGGACCCCACCGACGAGGCACGGAGCAAAGAAAAACAGGAATCCTCCCCCCCAAAAAAAAATCCCAAAAAAAAATCCCCAAAAAAATCCCCAAAAAAGTGCCCCCAAAAAAATCCCCCCCAAAAAATCCCCTCCAAAAAATCCATAAAATCGGGAAAAGCCCAAAAATCCCCCCAAAAAAATCCCCTCCAAAAAAAAATCCCCCCCCCCAAAAATCCCCCAAACCCCCCCAAAAAATCCCCCCCAAAAAATCCCCCAAAAAAATCCCCCCAAAAAATCCCCCCAAAAAAATCCCCCAAAAAATCCCCACCAAAAAATCCCCCAAAAAATCCATAAAATCGGGAAAAGCCCAAAAATCCCCCAAAAAATCCCCCAAAAATTCCCCAGAAAATCCCCAAAAAAATCCCCCCCCCAAAATCCCCCCAAAAAATCCCCCCCAAAAAAAATCCCCCCCCAAAAAGTAATCCCCCAAAAAATCCCCCAAAAAATCCCCCCAAAAAAAAATCCCCCCAAAAAATCCCCCCCCAAAAAATCCCCCCCCAAAAAGTAATCCCCCAAAAAATCCCCCAAAAAATCCCCCCCCAAAAAATCCCCCCAAAAAATCCCCCCAAAAAATCCCCCCCAAAAAAATCCCCCCCAAAAAATCCCCCAAAAAATCCCCCCAAAAAATCCCAAAGAAAATCCCACCAAAAAATCCCCCCAAAAAATCCCCCCAAAAAAATCCCCCCAAAAAAATCCCCCCAAAAAAATCCCCCCAAAAAATCCCCCCAAAAAAATCCCCCCAAAAAAATCCCCCCAAAAAAATCCCCCCAAAAAAATCCCCCCAAAAAATCGCCCCAAAAAAATCCTCCCAAAAAAAAAAAACCCCAAAAAAATCACCCCAAAAAATCCGCAAAAAAATCCCCTCCAAAAAAATCCCCCCAAAAAAAATCCCCCCAAAAAATCCCCAAAAAAGTCCCCCCCAAAAAGTCCCCCCCAAAAAATCCCACCAAAAAATCCCCCCAAAAAAATCCCCCCAAAAAATCCCCCCCAAAAAATCCCCCCCAAAAAATCCCCCCAAAAAATCCTCAAGAAATCCCCCCCAAAAAATCCACCCCAAAAAAATCCTCTCGAAAAAAATCCCCCAAAAAATCCCCCCAAAAAATCCCCAAAAAAATCCCCCAAAAAAATCCCCAAAAAAATCCCCCCAAAAAATCCCCCCAAAAAAATCCCCCCCAAAAAATCCCCCCCAAAAAAATCCCTGAAATGGGGAAAATCGGGAAAAGCCCAAAAATCCCCCCCCAAAAAAAACCCCAAAAAAATCCCTGAAATCGTGAAAATCCCCAAAATCCTTAAAATCCCTGAAATGCCAAAAAATCCCTGAAATCCCCAAAAATCCCTGAAATCCCCAAAATCCCTGAAAATTTCTAAAATCACTGAAATCCCTAAAATCCCTGGAATCCAAAAAAAATTCCTAAAATCCCTAAAACCCCAAAATATGCTAAAATCGCTGAAATCCCTGAAATTCCTAAAATCATAAAAATCCCCAAAATTCCTAAAATCCCTGAAATCCTAAAAATCCCTGAAATCCTAAAAATTCCTAAAAACCCAAAAAATTGCTGAAATCCCAAAAATCCCTGAAATTCCTGGAATCCCTAAAATTCCTAAAATCCCCGAAATCCCAAAAGTCCCCAAAATTCTGAAAATCCCTAAAATCCCTAAAATCCCTAAAAATCCCAAAATTTCCTCAAATCCCTGCAATCCTAAAAATCCCTGAAATCCCAAAAATTCCTAAAACCCCAAAAATTGCTAAAATCCCAAAAATCCCTAAAAATCCCCGAAATCCCTGAAATTCCCCAAAATCCCTGAAATCTCCAAAAATCCCTAAAATCCCTGAAATCCCTAAAATCCTAAAAATCCCCAAAATTCCTAAAACCCCAAAAATTGCTGAAATCCCAAAAATCTCTAAAAATCCCCGAAATCCCTAAAAATCCCTGAAATCCCTAAAATCCCTAAAAATCCCAAAAATTCCTCAAATCCCTGCAATCCTAAAAATCTCTGAAATCCCAAAAATTGCTAAAACCCCAAAAATCTCTAAAATCCAAAAAATCTCTAAAATCCTGAAATTCCTCCAAATCCCTGAAATCCCCAAAATCCCTGAGATCCCCAAAAATTCCTAAAATCCCTAAAGTCCCCAAAATCCCAAAATTCTGAAAATCCCTAAAATCCCTAAAATCGTAAAAATCTCAAAAATTCCTAAAACCCCAAAAATAGCTAAAATCCCAAAAATCCCTAAAAATCCCCGAAATCCCTAAAAAATCCCTGGAATCCCTAAAATTCCTAAAATCCCCGAAATCCCAAAAGTCCCCAAAATTCCTCAAATCCCTGAGATCCCTGAAATCCCTAAAATCCTAAAAATCCCAAAATTTCCTCAAATCCCTGAAATCCTAAAAATTCCTAAAACCCCAAAAATTGCTAAAACCCCAAAAATTGCTAAAATCCCAAAAATCCCTAAAAATCCCCGAAATCCCTGAAATTCCCCAAAATCCCTGAAATTCCTCCAAATCCCTGAAATCCCCAAAAATTCCTAAAATCCCCGAAATCCCAAAAGTCCCCAAAATTCTGAAAGTCCCTAAAATCCCTGAAATTCCTAAAAATCCCAAAATGTCCTCAAATCCCTGCAATCCTAAAAATCCCCAAAATTCCTTAAACCCCAAAAATTGCTAAAATCCCAAAAATCTCTAAAAATCCCCAAAATCCCTAAAAATCCCTGGAATCCCTAAAATTCCTAAAATCCCTGAAATCCCAAAAGTCCCCAAAATCCCCAAAATTCTGAAAATCCCTGGAATCCCTGAAATCCCTAAAAATCCCAAAATTTCCTCAAATCCCTAAAATCCCTGAAATCCCTAAAAATCCCAAAATTCCTCAAATCCCTGAAATCCTAAAAATCCCTAAAACCTCAAAAATTGCTAAAATCTCAAAAATCTCTAAAAATCCCCGAAATCCCAAAAGTCCCCAAAATTCTGAAAATCCCTGAAATCCCTGAAATCCCTAAAATCCCTAAAAATCCCAAAATTCCTCAAATCCCTGAAATCCCAAAAATTCCTAAAACCCCAAAAATTGCTAAAATCCCAAAAATCTCTAAAATCCTGAAATTCCTCCAAATCCCTGAAATCCCCAAAATCCCTGAAATCCTAAAAATTCCTAAAATCCCTAAAGTCCCCAAAATCCCAAAATTCTGAAAATCCCTAAAATCCCAAAAATTGCTAAAAATCCCAAAAATCCCCAAAATTCCTAAAACTCCAAAAATTGCTAAAATCCCAAAAATCTCTAAAAATCCCTGAAATCCCTGGAATCCCTAAAATTCCTAAAATCCCCGAAATCCCAAAAGTCCCCAAAATTCTGAAAGTCCCTAAAATCCCTGAAATCCCTAAAATCCTAAAAATCCCAAAATTTCCTCAAATCCCTGCAATCCTAAAAATCCCTGAAATCCCAAAAATTCCTAAAACCCCAAAAATTGCTGAAATCCCTAAAAATCCCTAAAAATCCCCGAAATCCCTAAAAATCCCTGGAATCCCTAAAATTCCTAAAATCCCTGAAATCCCTAAAATCCTAAAAATCCCCAAAATTCCTAAAACCCCAAAAATCTCTAAAAATCCCTGAAATCCCTAAAATCCCAAAAATCCCCGAAATCCCAAAATTCCCTCAAATCCCTGCAATCCTAAAAATCCCTGAAATCCCAAAAATTCCTAAAACCCCAAAAATTGCTGAAATCCCCAAAATCCCTGAAATTCCCCAAAATCCCTGAAATTCCTCCAAATCCCTGAAATCCCCAAAATCCCTGAAATCTCCAAAAATCCCTGAAATCCCTAAAAATCCTAAAAATCCCCAAAATTCCTAAAACCCCAAAAATTGCTGAAATCCCAAAAATCCCTAAAAATCCCCGAAATCCCTAAAAATCCCTGAAATCCCTAAAATCCCCAAAATCCCAAAATTTCCTCAAATCCCTGCAATCCTAAAAATCCCTGAAATCCCAAAAATTCCTAAAACCCCAAAAAATTGCTAAAATCCCAAAAATCCCTAAAAATCCCTGAAATCCCTGGAATCCCTAAAATTCCTAAAATCCCCGAAATCCCAAAAGTCCCCAAAATTCTGAAAGTCCCTGAAATCCCTAAAAATCCCAAAATTCCCTCAAATCCCTGCAATCCTAAAAATCCCTGAAATCCCAAAAATTCCTAAAACCCCAAAAATTGCTAAAATCCCAAAAATCCCTAAAAATCCCCGAAATCCCTGAAATTCCCCAAAATCCCTGAAATTCCTCCAAATCCCTGAAATCCCCAAAATCCGTGAAATCTCCAAAAATCCCTGAAATCCCTAAAAATCCTAAAAATCCCCAAAATTCCTAAAACCCCAAAAATTGCTGAAATCCCAAAAATCCCTAAAAATCCCCGAAATCCCTAAAAATCCCTGAAATCCCTAAAATCCCCAAAATCCCAAAATTTCCTCAAATCCCTGCAATCCTAAAAATCCCTGAAATCCCAAAAATTCCTAAAACCCCAAAAATTGCTAAAATCCCAAAAATCCCTAAAAATCCCCGAAATCCCTGAAATTCCTCCAAATCCCTGAAATTCCTCCAAATCCCTGAAATCCCCAAAATCCCTGAAATTCCTCCAAATCCCTGAAATTCCTCCAAATCCCTGAAATTCCCCAAAATCCCTGAAATTCCTCCAAATCCCTGAAATCCCCAAAATCCCTGAAATCCCCAAAATCCCTGAAATCTCCAAAAATCCCCAAAATCCCTGAAATCTCCAAAAATCCCTAAAATCCCTGAAATCCCTAAAAATCCCCAAAATTCCTAAAACCCCAAAAATTGCTGAAATCCCAAAAATCCCTAAAAATCCCCAAAATCCCCAAAATCCCTGGAATCCCTGGAATCCCTGGAATCCCTAAAATCCCAAAAACCCCAAAATCCCCCCAAATCCCCCCAAATCCCCCAAATCCCCCCAAATCCCCCAAAATCCCCCCAAATCCCCAAACCCCGGCTCCGTTGTTTTGCAGCCGCCCCGCTCGGCGTCGAGCTGGTTCTGGGATTACGCCGTGGGCTATCACCTGCTGCAGCTCCTGCTCTGGGTCAGGTGGGGAGAACCCCAAAAAACCCCAAAATATCCCCAAAACATCCCCCAAAAATCCCCAAACAGCCCCAAAAAATCCCCCCAAAAATCCCCAAACAGCCCCAAAAAATCCCCCAAAAAATCCCCAAAAAATCCCCCAAAAAATCCCCCAAAAAATCCCCAAACAGCCCCAAAAAATCCCCAAAAAATCCCCAAACAGCCCCAAAAAATCCCCCCAAAAATCCCCAAACAGCCCCAAAAAATCCCCCCAAAAATCCCCAAACAGCCCAAAAAAATCCCCCAAAAAAACCCCAAACAGCCCCAAAAAAATCCCCCAAAAAATCCCCCAAAAAATCCCCAAACAGCCCCAAAAAATCCCCCAAAAAATCCCCAAACAGCCCCAAAAAATCCCCCAAAAAATCCCCCAAAAAATCCCCCAAAATTCCCCAAACAGCCCAAAAAAATCCCCCAAAAAAACCCCAAACAGCCCCAAAAAATCCCCCAAAAAATCCCCCAAAAAATCCCCAAACAGCCCCAAAAAATCCCCCAAAAAATCCCCCCAAAAATCCCCAAACAGCCCCAAAAAATCCCCCAAAAAATCCCCAAACAGCCCCAAAAAATCCCCCAAAAAATCCCCCAAAAAAACCCCAAACAGCCCCAAAAAATCCCAAAAAAATCCCCAAACAGCCCCAAAAAATCCCCCAAAAAATCCCCAAACAGCCCCAAAAAATCCCCCAAAAAATCCCCCAAAAAATCCCCCAAAATTCCCCAAACAGCCCAAAAAAATCCCCCAAAAAAACCCCAAACAGCCCCAAAAAATCCCCCAAAAAATCCCCCAAAAAATCCCCAAACAGCCCCAAAAAATCCCCCAAAAAATCCCCCCAAAAATCCCCAAACAGCCCCAAAAAATCCCCCAAAAAATCCCCAAACAGCCCCAAAAAGTCCCCCAAAAAATCCCCCAAAAAAACCCCAAACAGCCCCAAAAAATCCCCCAAAAAATCCCCAAACAGCCCCAAAAAATCCCCCAAAAAATCCCCAAAAAATCCCCAAAAAATCCCCCAAAATTCCCCAAACAGCCCAAAAAAATCCCCCAAAAAAACCCCAAACAGCCCCAAAAAATCCCCAAAAAATCCCCAAACAGCCCCAAAAAATCCCAAAAAAATCCCCAAACAGCCCCAAAAAGTCCCCCAAAAAATCCCCCAAAATTCCCCCAAACAGCCCCAAAAAATCCCCCAAAAAATCCCCAAACAGCCCCAAAAAATCCCCCAGAATTCCCCAAAAATTCCCCAAAAATCCCCAAACCTTAAATCCCCAAAATCCCCAAAGTCCCAAACCTTAAATCCCAAAAATATCAAAAATCCCAAACCCTAAATCCCCAAAATCCCCAAAATCCCCAACCTTAAATTCCCAAAATCCCAAAAATCCCAAACCTTAAATTCCAAAAATCCCAAAAATCCCAAAAATCCCAAAATCCCAAACCTTAAATTCCAAAAAGACCAAAAAGACCAAAAAGACCAAAAATACCAAAAATATCAAAAATCCCAAAACTTAAATCCCAAAAATCCCCCAAATCCCCAAAATCCCAAACCTTAAATCCCAAAAATCCCCAAAATCCCAAATCCCAAAAGTCTCCAAAATTCCAGAAATCCCAAATCCCCCAAACCCCAAACATCCCCAAAATTCCAAATGCTACACCCCAAATCCCAGCTCCCAAATCCCAAAAATCCCCAAAATCCCAAACCTTCAATCCCAAAAAATTGCAAAAATCCCCAACCTTAAATCCCCCAAATCCCCAAAATCCCAAACCTTAAATTCCAAAAATCCCAAAAATCCCAAAAATCCCAAAAATCCCAAATCCCCAAAAATCTCCAACCTTAAATCCCCAAAATCCCAAAGATATCAAGAATCCCAAATCCACCCGACCCCGAATCAGAAATTGCAAATCGCAAAACTCCCAAATCTCCAAAAAAAATTCCAAAAATACCCCAAATCTGAAAAATCCCCAAAATCCCAAAAACCCCCAAAATCTCTAAATTTCCAGAAATCCCAAATCCCCCAAACCCCAAATCCCCAAAATCCCAAATCTTACACCCCAAATCCCATGTCCCAAATCCCCAAATTTCCAAAAACTCCAAAAATCCCCCCAAAAATCCCAAATTCCCAAATCCCCTAAACCCCAAATTCTCAAACCCCAAATCCCAAAAATCCCAAAGCCCCCAAATTCCAAACCCCAAACTCCAAATCCCCAAAATTCCAAATCCTACACCCCAAATCCCAGCTCCCAAATCCCAAAAATCCCAAACCTTAAATCCCAAAAATTGCAAAAATCCGCAACTTAAATTCCAAAAATCCCCAAAATCCCCAACCTTAAATTCCAAAAATCCCAAAAATCCCAAAAATGTCAAAAATCCCAAATACACCCAACCCCAAATCAAAAATTGCAAAACACAAAACTCCCAAAAATCCCAAAAATCCCCCAAATCCCCAAAATCTCCAAATCCCCAAAAATCCCAGGAATCTCAGATCCCAAACCCCAAATCCCAAGAATCCCAAAAATCCCAAATCCCCCAAACCCCAAATTCCAAATCCCAAAAATCCCAATTCCTACACCCCACATCCCAGCCCCCCAAATCCCCAAAAATTCCAAAAACTCCAAAAATCCCCCCAAAAAAATCCCAAATCCCCTAAACCTCAACCCCCAAACCCCCAATTCCCAAATCCTAAAAATCCCAAATCCCAAATCCCCAAACCCCAGAACTCCCAAACTCCAAATTCCAAATCCCAAAAAAATCCCAAATCCTCACCCGTTTATCTGGGCAAGTGATGGAACCCCGGGATAAGGACGGGGTCGGGATCAGCGGGGTCGGGATCAGCGGGATCGGGATCAGCGGGATCGGGGTCGGGATTGGGGTCGGGATTGGGGTTTGGGATCGAGGTCAGGATTGGGGTCGGGGTCGGGATCAGCAGGATCGGGGTCGGGATCGGGGTCGGGATCGGGGTCGGGATCGGGGTCGGGATTGGGGTTTGGGATCGAGGTCAGGATTGGGGTTGGGGTCGGGATCAGCGGGATCGGGGTCGGGATCGGGGTCGGGATTGGGGTTTGGGGTTGGGTTTGGGGTTGGCATTGAGGTTGGGATCAGGACTGGGATTGGGATCGGGATGGGGATTGGGATCATTGGGATCATTGGGATCGGGGTTGGGATCAAGATCGGGAATGAGATTTGGGTCGGGATTTAGGTTGGGATTGGGATTGGGGTTGGGATTGGGATTGGGGTTGACATCGAGTTTGGGATCAGGACTGGGATCGGGATGGGGATTGGGAATGGGATCAGGATTGGGATCATTGGGGTCAGGGTGGGGATCAGGATTGAGATCGGGATTGGGGTTCGGATTGGGATCAGGATTGGGATTGGGATGGAGATCGGGGTCAGGATCGGGATTGGGATTGGGATCGGTGGGATCAGGATCGGGATTGGGGTCAGGATCGGGATTGGGGTCAGGATCACGGTCGGGATTGGGATGGGCATTGGGGTCGGGATCAGTTTTGGGATTGGGATCAGGATCGGGATTAGTATCAGGATTGGGGTTGGGATTGGGATGAGGATCAGGATTGGGATCAGTGGGATCGTTGGGATCAGGGTTGGGATCAGGATTGGGGTTGGGATTGGGATCATTGGGGTCAGGATCGGGATGGGGGCTGTGATCATTGGGATCAGGATTGCGATTCGGATCGGGGTCGGGATTGGGATTGACATTGGGATCAGGACTGGGATTAGGATCGGGATGGGGATTGGGATCAAGATTGGGATCATTGGGATCATTGGGATCATTGGGATCATTGGGATCTTTTGGATCGGGGTTGGGGTGGGGATCAGGATTGAGATTGGGATTGGGGTTTGGATTGCAATCGGGATTGGGATTGGGATCAGGATCGGGGTCGGGATTGGGATCCAGATCAGGACTGGGATTGGGGTCGGGATTGGGGTTGGCATCAAGATTGGGATTGGGATCGGGATTGGGATCATGATCGGGGTTGGAATCAGGAATGGGATCAGTTTTGGGAATGGGATCAGGATTGGGATCATTTGGATCAGTGGGATCATTGGGATCGGGGTCGGGGATCGGGATTGAGAGCGGGATTGGGGTTGGGATTGGGGTTGGGGTCGGAATCGGGAATGGGATCAGGAAGGGGAACGGGATTGGGAATGGGATCAGGATCAAGATTGGGGTCAGGATTGGGATCGGGATTGGGGTTGGGATCATTGGGATGGGATCAGGATTGGGATCAGGACTGGGGTTGGGATCAGTGTTGGGATTAGTACCGGGATTGGGATCATTTGGATTGGGATCATTGGGATCATTGGGATCATTGGGGTCAGGGTTGCCATTGGGATTGGGATCGGGATTGGGTTTGGGATTGGCATCGAGGTTGGGATCAGGACTGGGATTGGGATCGGGATGGGGATCAAGAGTGGGATTGGGAATGGGATCAGCATTGGGATCATTGGGATCGTTGGGATCATTGGGATCGGGGTTGGGATCAGGATCAAGACTGGGGTCAGGATTTGGGTTGGGATCAGGGCTGGGATTGGGATCGAGATGGGGATTGGGAATGGGATCAGGATTGGGATCATTGGGATCGGGATCATTTGGATCGGGGTCGGGGTGGGGATCAGGATTGAGATCGGGATTGGGATTGGGTTTGGGTTTGGGATCAGGACTGGGATCAGGATCGGGATTGGGATCAGGATTGGGATCATTGGGATGGGGATTGGGATCGGGATTGGGATTATTGGGATTATTGGGATTATTGGGATTATTGGGATTATTGGGATTATTGGGATTGGGGTTGGGATCCAGATCAGGATTGGGATGGGCATTGGGGTCGGGATCAGGATTGGAATTGGGATCGGGATCGGGATTAGTATCAGGATTGGGGTTGGGATTGGGATGAGGATTAGGATTGGGATCATTGGGATCAGGATTGGGATCATTGGGATTGGGGTCGGGGTGGGGATCAGGATCAGGATCGGGATCAGTACCGGGATTGGGATCATTGGGATCATTGGGATCATTGGGATCAGGATCGGGATTTTCCCAGCCCACTTTTATCCCCATTTCCCCCCCCCCCGTGCTGGGACCTTTTGGGATTTTTCCGGCAAAGGAGGAATTTTGGGAATTGCAGCTTTTCCAGGGAGGGCGTTCCCGGCTCGGGCTCTGCTGCCCTCTGGCGTCCACAGAAATCCTGGAATTTTTCCAGCTGGGAAAAACCAAATCCAAGGAATTTTCCCAATTCCCAGATTTGATGAATTCGTGGGAAATTTTTGGGGCTGGAAAAGCCGAATCCAAGGAATTTTCCCAATTCCCAGATTTGATGAATTCGTGGGAAATTTTTGGGGCTGGAAAAGCCAAATCCAAGGAATTTCCCAGCCTGGAATGGGGGGAGGTGTTGGGGATTCCGGGATCCATCCCCAGGGATTTTTATGGAATTTTTGGGGATGGAAACAATTCCCAGGGAATTCCCAAAATTCCTTCCCGGAGAGGAGTCAGGGGTTGGAATGGGATGGGATTGAAAATCCACGGATCCCATCCAGGATTTTGGGACTTTGGAATTCCCATTTTTTTGGGAAGGAATTCCCATTTTTCTGGGGGCTGAATTCCCGTTTTTGGGGGGCTGAATTCCCATTTTTTTGGGAAGGAATTCCCATTTTTCTAGGGGCTGAATTCCCGTTTTTGGGGGCTGAATTCCCTTTTTTTTTAGGGCTCAATTCCCCTTTTTTTGGGAAGGAATTCCCATTATTTGGGGGCTGAATTCCCATTTTTGGGGGGCTGAATTCCAAGGTTTTCTTGGGAAGGAATTCCTGGTTTTTTAGGGCTGAATTCCTGTTTTTTGGGGGGTTGAATTCCTGGTTTTTTGGGGTTGAATTCCCATTTTCTTGGGGGCTGAATTCCCGTTTTTTTGGGAAGGAATTCCCGGTTTTGGGGGGGCTGAATTCCCGTCTTTTTTTGGAAGGAATTCCCTTTTTTTAGGGGGCTGAATTCCGGTTTTTTTGGGAAGGAATTCCCCTTTTTTTGGGGGGCTGAATTCCCATTTTTTTTAGGGCTGAATTCCCATTTTTGGGGGGGGGCTGAATTCCTGGGGTTTTTTGGGAAGGAATTCCCAGGTTTTTTTGGGGGGCTGAATTCCCGTTTTTTGGGGGGAAGAATTCCTGGTTTTTTGGGGCTAGAATATCCTTTTTTTTTAGGGCTGAATTCCCGGTTTTTTGGAGGCTGAATTCCCATAATTTTTAAGGCTGAATTCCCGTTTTTTGGGGGGCTGAATTCCCATTGTTTGGGTGGCAGAATTCCCATTTTCTTGGGGGCTGAATTCCCGTTTTTCTGGGGGCTGAATTCCCTTTTTTTGTGGGGCTGAATTCCTGTTTTTGGGAAGGAATTCCCATTTTTTTGGAGACTGAATTCCCATTATTTGGGGGCTGAATTCCCATTTTTGGGGGCTGAATTCCCAGGTTTTTTTAGGACTGAATTCCCAGATGGTTTTGGGGGCTGAATTCCTGGGTTTTTTGGGGGACCGAATTCCCATTTTTTGGGAAGGAATTCCCAGTTTTTTGGGGGGCTGAATTCCCTTTTTTTTTTGGCTAAATTCCCTTTTTTTGGGCGGACTGAATTGCCGATTTTTGGGAAGGAATTCCCAGGGTTTTTTTTTGGGGGGGGGGTGAATTCCCAGGTTTTTTAGGGCTGAATTCCCGTTTCTTTGGGATGGAATTCCCGTTTTTCGGGGGGCCGAATTCCAAGGTTTTTTTGGGAAGGAATTCCTGGTTTTTTAGGGCTGAATTCCTGTTTTTTGGGGATTGAATTCCTGTTTTTTTGGGGGGCTGAATTCCCGGGGTTTTTTTAGGGCTGAATTCCCATTTTTTTTGGGGAAGGAATTCCCATTTCTGGGCGCCTGAATTCCCATTTTCTTGGGGGCTGAATTCCTGGTTTTTGGGAAGGAATTCCCATTTTCTTGGGTGATGAATTCCTATTTTTTGGGGGGGCTGAATTCCCATTTTTTTGGGAAGGAATTCCTGGTTTTTTTAGGGCTGAATTCCCATTTTTTGGGGGTTGAATTCCCATTTTCTTGGGGGCTGCATTCCCGTTTTTGGGAAGGAATTCCTGGTTTTTGGGGGGCTGAATTCCCGTCCTTTTTTTGAAGGAATTCCCTTTTTTTAGGGGGCTGAATTCCCATTTTTTGGGAAGGAATTCCCATTTTTTGGGGGGCTGAATTCCCATTTTTTGGGGGGCAGAATTCCTGGTTTTTGGGGGCTGAATTCCTGGGTTTTTTGGGAAGGAATTCTCGCTTTTTTTAGGGCTGAATTCCTGTTTTTTTTGGGAAGGATTTCCTGTTTTTCTGGGGGCTGAATTCCCAGTTTTTTTGGGGGGCTGAATTCCCATTTTTTTGAGAAGGAATTCCCGGGTTTTTATGGGGGGCTGAATTCCCGTTTTTCTGGAAAGGAATTCCCATTTTGGGGGGCTGAATTCCTGGAGTTTTTTGGGAAGGAATTCCCATTCTTTGGGGGGCTGAATTCTCATTTTTGGGGGCTGAATTCCCGTTTTTTGGGAAGGAATTCCCGTTTTTGGGGGGCTGAATTCCCAGGTTTTTTGGGGGGCTGAATTCCCGTTTTTTAGGGCTGAATTCCCGTTTTATTTTTCTCCCCCCCCCTTTTTTTCCAGCACCTTCTTCCCGCGCCTGGTGGTTTGGATCAACCGCGTTTTCTTCCGGCTGCTGTTCAGCTCCCGCCAGGAGAGCGTCGGCCTCAGCCACCGCATCCTCAACTACGAGTGCCGCTTCCGCCAGCACGTCCAGGACTGGGCCGTGCCCATGTAACCCATCCCCAAATCCCCGTTCAATCCCACGGGAATTCCCTGATCCCACTCCAGGACTGGGCCGTCCCCATGGAATTCCCAAATCCTGGTTCATTCCCACGGGAATTCCCAAATCCCACTCCAGGACTGGGCCGTCCCCATGGAATTCCCAAATCCTGGTTCAATCCCACGGGAATTCCCAGATTCCAGTCCAGGACTGGGCCGTTCCCATGTAACCCATCCCCAAATCCCCGTTCATTCCCACGGGAATTCCCAAATCCCACTCCAGGACTGGGCCCGTTCCCATGGAATTCCCAAATCCTGGTTCATTCCCAAGGCAATTCCCAGATCCCACTCCAGGACTGGGCCGTCCCCATGTAACCCATCCCCAAATCCCGGCCCTTTTCCATGGGAATTCCCAAATCCCACTCCAGGACTGGGCCCGTTCCCATGTAACCCATCCCCAAATCCCGGTTCAATCCCACGGGAATTCCCTGATCCCACTCCAGGACTGGGCCATACCCATGGAATTCCCAAATCCCGGTTCAATCCCATGGGAATTCCCAAATCCCACTCCAGGACTGGGCCCATCCCCATGGAATCCATCCCCTAATCCCGGCCCTTTTCCACGGGAATTCCCAAATCCCACTCCAGGACTGGGCCGTTCCCATGGAATCCCCAAATCCTGGTTCATTCCCACGGGAATTCCCAAATTCCAGTCCAGGACTGGGCCGTTCCCATGGAATCCATCCCGAAATCCTGGTTCAATCCCACGGGAATTCCCTGATCCCAGTCCAGGACTGGGCCATCCCCATGAAATTCCCAGATCCCAGTCCATTGCCATGTAATTCCCATAATTCCTGGATCCCTCTCCTTTGCCATGGGAATTCCCTGATCCCAGCCCAGGACTGGGCCATCCCCATGTAACCCATCCCCAAATCCCCGCCCTTTTCCATGGGAATTCCCAAATTCCAGTCCAGGACTGGGCCGTGCCCATGTAACCCATCCCCAAATCCCCGCCCTTTTCCATGGGAATTCCCAAATTCCAGTCCAGGACTGGGCCGTCCCCATGGAATTCCCAAATCCCGGTTCAATCCCATGGGAATTCCCAAATCCCACTCCAGGACTGGGCCGTCCCCATGGAATTCCCAAATCCTGGTTCATTCCCACGAGAATTCCCAAATCCCACTCCAGGACTGGGCCCATTCCCATGTAACCCATCCCCAAATCCCGGCCCTTTTCCACGGGAATTCCCAAATTCCAGTCCAGGACTGGGCCGTCCCCATGGAATTCCCAAATCCTGGTTCATTCCCATGGGAATTTAAAAATTCCAGTCCAGGACTGGGCCGTCCCCATGTAACCCATCCCCAAATCCCCGTTCATTCCCACGGGAATTCCCAAATCCCACTCCAGGACTGGGCCGTCCCCATGGAATCCCCAAATCCCGGCCCTTTTCCATGGGAATTCCCAAATTCCAGTCCAGGACTGGGCCATCCCCATGGAATTCCCAAATCCTGGTTCATTCCCATGGGAATTTAAAAATTCCAGTCCAGGACTGGGCCGTCCCCATGTAACCCATCCCCAAATCCCGGTTCATTCCCATGGGAATTCCCTGATCCCACTCCAGGACTGGGCCCATCCCCATGGAATCCCCAAATCCCAGCCCTTTTCCATGGGAATTCCCTGATCCCACTCCAGGACTGGGCCGTTCCCATGGAATTCCCAAATCCCCGTCCTTATCCACAGGAATTCCCAAATTCCACTCCAGGACTGGGCCATCCCCATGGAATTCCCAAATCCTGGTTCAATCCCACGGGAATTCCCAAATCCCACTCCAGGACTGGGCCCGTACCCATGGAATCCATCCCCAAATCCCGGTTCAATCCCACGGGAATTCCCTGATCCCACTCCAGGACTGGGCCATCCCCATGGAATTCCCAAATCCCACTCCAGGACTGGGCCATCCCCATGAAATTCCTGGATCCCAGTCCAGGACTGGGCCATCCCCATGAAATTCCAAGATCCCAGTCCATTCCCAAGGAAATTCCCAGATCCCAGTCCATTACCATGTAATTCCCATCATTCCTGGATCCCTCTCCTTTGCCATGGGAATTCCCTGATCCCACTCCAGGACTGGGCCCATCCCCAAGGAATTCCCAAATCCTGATTCATTCCCACGGGAATTCCCAAATTCCACTCCAGGACTGGGCCGTGCCCATGTAACCCATCCCCAAATCCCGGTTCAATCCCACGGGAATTCCCTGATCCCAGTCCAGGACTGGGCCGTCCCCATGGAATCCCCAAATCCTGGTTCATTCCCACGAGAATTCCCAAATTCCAGTCCAGGACTGGGCCGTCCCCATGTAACCCATCCCCAAATCCCGGTTCAATCCCATGGGAATTCCCAAATCCCACTCCAGGACTGGGCCGTTCCCATGTAACCCATCCCCAAATCCCGGTTCATTCCCACGGGAATTCCCTGATCCCACTCCAGGACTGGGCCGTCCCCATGTAACCCATCCCCAAATCCCGGCCCTTTTCCATGGGAATTCCCAAATCCTGGTTCATTCCCATGGGAATTTAAAAATCCCACTCCAGGACTGGGACATCCCCATGGAATTCCCAGATCCCGGCCCTTTTCCATGGGAATTCCCTGATTCCAATCCATTCCCATGTAATTCCCATCATTCCTGGATCCTGCTCCTTTTCCCATGGGAATTCCATGACCCCAGTCCAGGACTGGGCCCATTTTCTTGGGAATTCCCGGATCCCACTCCATTCCCATGGAATTCCCTGATCCCAGTCCAGGACTGGGCCATCCCCATGGAATTCCCAAATCCTGGTTCATTGCCATGGGAATTTAAAAATTCCACTCCAGGACCGGGCCGTCCCCATGTAACCCATCCCCAAATCCCGGTTCAATCCCACGGGAATTCCCTGATCCCACTCCAGGACTGGGCCGTCCCCATGGAATCCATCCCCAAATCCCGGCCCTTTTCCATGGGAATTCCCAAATCCCACTCCAGGACTGGGCCGTCCCCATGTATCCCATTCCCAAATCCCGGTTCAATCCCACGGGAATTCCCAGATCCCACTCCAGGACTGGGCCCATTCCCATGTAACCCATCCCCAAATCCCGGCCCTTTTCCATGGGAATTCCCAAATCCCAGTCCAGGACTGGGCCGTACCCATGGAATCCATCCCGAAATCCTGGTTCAATCCCACGGGAATTCCCTGATCCCAGTCCAGGACTGGGCCGTCCCCATGGAATTCCAAGATCCCAGTCCATCCCCATGAAATTCCCAGATCCCAGTCCATTGCCATGTAATTCCCATAATTCCTGGATCCCTCTCCTTTGTCATGGGAATTCCCTGATCCCAGCCCAGGACTGGGCCATCCCCATGGAATCCATCCCCAAATCCCGGCCCTTTTCCATGGGAATTCCCAAATCCCACTCCAGGACTGGGCCATCCCCATGGAATCCCCAAATCCTGGTTCATTCCCACGGGAATTCCCAAATCCCAGTCCAGGACTGGGCCATCCCCATGTAACCCATCCCCAAATCCCGGCCCTTTTCCACGGGAATTCCCTGATCCCAGTCCAGGACTGGGCCGTTCCCATGTAACCCATCCCCAAATCCCGGTTCAATCCCACGGGAATTCCCAAATCCCAGTCCAGGACTGGGGCCGTCCCCATGGAATTCCCTGATCCTGGTGGTGAATTCCTGTGGGAATTCCATGATCCCTGGATCATGGATTGGAGACACCATTCCCACCTGGATGATTTCCATGGGGATCCCTGCAGGTCCCAAGCCCAGGATCCCAAACCCATCCCGTCCCAAATCCCAGATCCCTTGTGTGATCCCACATTCCAGAACATTCCAGACCATTGCCAGAACATTCCCAGGAAAACCTGGAATTCTTTAGAACGGAGATCCCTGCAGATCCCAACCCCAGGATCCCAACCCCATCCCGTCCCAAATCCCAGATCCCTTGTGTGATCCCACATTCCAGAACATTCCAGACCATTCCCAGAACATTCCCAGGAAAACCTGGAATTCTTTAGAACGGAGATCCCTGCAGATCCCAACCCCATCCCATCCCAAACCCCCGGATCCCCTGTGATCCCACATTCCCGACCATTCCCGACCGTTCCAGACCATTCCCAGAACATTCCCAGGTAAACCTGGAATTCTTTAGGATGGAGATCCCTGCAGATCCCAAGCCCAGGATCCCAACCCCATCCCGCTCCAAACCCCAGATCCCCTGAGATCCCACATGAAGAACATTCCAGAATATTCCCAGAATTCCACGGGCTGGAGATCCCTGCAGATCCCAACCCCAGGATCCCAAATCCAAGGGAAGAGGGATCTGCCATGGGTTCACCATTCCCACCTGGATTATTTCCATGGGGATCCCTGCAGATCCCAACCCCAGGATCCCAAATCCATGAGGAAGAAGGGTCTGGATTGGGTTCACCATTCCCACCTGGAATCTGGGCATGGAGATCCCTGCAGGTCCCAAGCCCAGGATCCCAACCCCATCCCGCTCCAAACCCCAGATCCCCCGTGATCCCACATGAAGAACATTCCAGAACATTCCAAACCATTCCCAGAATTCCACGGGCTGGAGATCCCGGCAGATCCCAAACCCATGGGAAGAAGGGTCTGGATTGGGTTCACCATTCCCAGCTGGAATCTGGGCATGGAGATCCCTCCAGATCCCAACCCCATCCCATCCCAAACCCCGGATCCCCTGTGATCCCACATTCCAGAACATTCCAGACCATTCCCAGGAAAACCTGCAATTCTTTAGAACAGAGATCCCTACAGATCCCAAGCCCAGGATCCCCTGTGTGACCCCCCCAGAACATTCCAGACCATTCCCAGAATTCCATGGGCTGGAGATCCCTGCAGATCCCAACTCCATCCCATCCCAAACCCTGGATCCCCTGTGATCCCACATTCCAGACCATTCCCAGACCATTCCAGACCATTCCCAGACCATTCCAGACCATTCCCAGGAAAACCTGGCATTCCATGGGCTGGAGATCCCTGCAGGTCCCAACCCCAGGATCCCAACCCCATCCCGTCCCAAATCCCGGATCCCTTGTGTGATCCCACATTCCAGACCATTCCAGACCATTCCCAGAACATTCCCAGGAAAACCTGGAATTCTTTAGAACGGAGATCCCTGCAGATCCCAACCCCATCCCATCCCATCCCAAACCCCGGATCCCCTGTGATCCCACATGAAGAACATTCCAGAACATTCCCAGAATTCCATGGGCTGGAGATCCCTGCAGATCCCAGACCATTCCCGACCATCCCCGACCATTCCCAGACCGTTCTCGACCATCCCCGACCATTCCCAACCATCCCCAATCATTCCCAGACCGTTCCCAGACCATTCCCAGACCATTCCCGACCATTCCCAGACCATCCCCGACCATTCCCAGACCATTCCCAGACCATTCCCAGACCATCCCCGACCATTCCCAGACCATCCCCGACCATTCCCAGACCATTCCCAACCATTCCCGACCATTCCCAGACCGTTCCTGACCATTCCCAGACCATTCCCGACCATTCCCGACCATTCCCAGACCATTCCAGACCATTCCCGACCATCCCAGACCATTCCCAGACCATTCCCAACCATTCCCAGACCATTCCCGACCATTCCCAGACCGTTCCTGACCATTCCCAGACCATTCCCGACCATTCCCAGACCGTTCCCGACCATCCCAGACCATTCCCAGACCATTCCCAGACCATTCCCAGACCATTCCCAACCATTCCCAGACCATTCCCGACCATTCCCAGACCGTTCCTGACCATTCCCAGACCATTCCCGACCATTCCCAGACCATCCCAGACCATTCCCAGACCATTCCCGACCATTCCCAGACCGTTCCCGACCATTCCCGACCATTCCCAGACCGTTCCCGACCATTCCCAGACCATTCCCAGACCATTCCCGACCATTCCCAGACCATTCCCGACCATTCCCAGACCGTTCCCAGACCATTCCCAGACCATTCCCAGACCATTCCCAGACCATTCCCAGACCATTCCCGACCATTCCCAGACCATTCCCAGACCATTCCCGACCATTCCCAGACCATTCCCAGACCATTCCCAGACCATTCCCGACCGTTCCCCGACCGTTCCCAGACCATTCCCAGACCATTCCCAGACCATTCCCGACCGTTCCCGACCATTCCCGAATCCCCCGGGCCGGTCCCTGCCGCTGTCCCCGTGCGTTTCCGGGATTATTGATTTCACCTCTCTCCGTTTCCGGCAGCGGGCGGGCGCGGGCGGCGCTGCTGGAGCTGCGGGCGGCGCTGGACGAGGATCCCGGCCTGGGCGCCCACTTCCCGGTGGAGATCCGCTTCTGCCGTCGCGACCGGATCCCGCTCAGCCCCTGCTTCCAGCGCGACAGCTGCTACATCAACGTCATCATGTACAGGTGGGATCCGCCCGGGCGGGAAATCCACCCGCGGGATCCAGGAAATCCACCCGCGGGATCCAGGAAATCCACCCGTGGGATCTGCTCCGGGAGATTGGGAATTGGATGGATCCAGCCAGAGAAATCCACTCTGGGATCCGCTCTGGGAGATTGGGAATTGGATGGATCCAGCCAGAGAAATCCGCTCTGGGATCCGCTCTGGGAGATTGGGGATTGGATGGATCCAGCCCGAGAAATCCACTCTGGGATCTGCTCTGGGAGATTGGGGAATCAGAGGGATCCAGCCCGAGAAATCCACTCTGGGATCCGCTCCGGGAGATTGGGAATTGGATGGATCCAGCCTGAGAAATCCACTCTGGGATCTGCTCCGGGAGATTGGGGATTGGATGGATCCAGCCCGAGAAATCCGCTCTGGGATCCGCTCTGGGAGATTGGGGAATCAGAGGGATCCAGCCCGAGAAATCCACTCTGGGATCCGCTCTGGGAGATTGGGGAATCAGAGGGATCCAGCCCAAGAAATCCGCTCTGGGATCTGCTCTGGGAGATTGGGGATTGGCTGGATCCAGCCTGAGAAATCCACTCTGGGATCTGCTCTGGGAGATTGGGGAATCGGAGGGATCCAGCCCAAGAAATCCGCTCTGGGATCCGCTCTGGGAATTCGAGATCCTGGGATTGGGATCGGGATTGGGAATCAGCCAGATCCAAGGATCCACCCCTGCGATCCACTCTGGGATCCAGCCCCGGGATCCACTCCAGGAGTTTGGGGAAGCCAGGAGCGGGAATCAGTGCTGAGATCCACCCTGAGAAATCCAGCCCCAGGATCCACTCTGGGAATTCGAGATCCTGGGATTGGGAATCAGCCGATCCTCCAAGGGTCCAGTGCTGAGATCCATCCCTGGGATCCACTCTGGGATCCAGCCCCGGGATCCACTCCTGGGAGTTTGGGAAGCCGGGAGCAGGAATTGGCACTGGGATCCACTCTGGGAATTGGATCCAGCCCGAGAAATCCACTCTGGGAATTCAGGACTCCAGGATCCAGATTGGGAATTTGAGATCTTGGGATTGGGAATCAGCCAGATCCAAGGATCCACCCCTGGGAGTTCAGGATCCCAGGAGTGGGAATGAGCCGGATCCAACCCTGGGATCCACTCTGGGAATTTGGGATCACAGGAGTGGGAGTCAGCCAGATCCAAGGATCAGGTGCTGAGATCAACCCCAGGATCCACTCTGGGAATTCAGGATCCCAGGATCAGTATTGGGAATCACCCAGATCCTTCAATCCAAGGATCCAGTGCTGAGATCCATCCCTCGGGATCCACTCTGGGAATTCAAGATCCCAGGATTGGGATTGGGAATCAGTTGGATCCAAGGATCCAGCGCTGGATCTGGCAGATTTCCAATCCCAGGATCCCAAATCCCCAGGGGTGGATCTGAGGGGGAAATCCAGGATCCCAAATTCCCAGGATTCCAATTTCCCGGAGTGGGCCCCAGGGCTGGATCCCAGGATCCCAAATCCCCGGGGTGGATCCCTGGGTGGATCCGGGGAGGAAATCCAGAATCCCAAATTCCCAGGGTGGATCTGAGGGTGGATCCCGATCTGATCCCATTCCCCCCAGGCCGTACGGGCAGGAGGTGCCACTATTGGTGGATCCCAGGGTGTGGATCTGGGGGTGGATCCCAGGGGCGGATCCCAAATTCTGGGGTGGATTTTCCCAGATCCCGAATCCCCTGAGTGGATCCCAGGGTGGATCCCACAGGGGTGGATCCCTGACCAGATCCCGCTCCCCCCAGGCCATATGGGCAGGAGCCGCCCAGGGCCGCTATTGGTGGATCCCAGGGGTGGATCTGGGGGTGGATCCCAGGATCCCAAATTCCATGGGGTGGATCCCAGGATCCCAAGCACCCAGGGTGGATCCCAGGGTGGATCCCGTTTCTCCCCAGGCCGTACAGGTGGGAGGTGTGCTATTGGCAGATCCCAGGGTGTGGATTCCACAGGGGTGGATGGATCCCAGATCCCATCCCCATTCTCCGCAGGCCGTACGGGCGGGAGGCGCCACTATTGGTGGATCCCAGGATCCCAAATTCCCAGGGTTGTTCCCAGGGGTGGATCCCAGGATCCCAAGCGCCCAGAGTGGATCCCAGGGGTGGATCCCACAGGAGTGGATCCCAGGGTGGATCCCTGACCGGATCCCGTTTCTCCCCAGGCCATACGGGCAGGAGGCACCACTATTGGTGGATCCCAGGGTGGATCCCAGGGTGGATCCCAGATCCCATCCCCATTCTCCCCAGGCTGTACGGGCGGGAGGCGCCGCTATTGGTGGATCCCGGGATCCCAAATTCCCAGGGTTGTTCCCAGGGGTGGATCCCAGGATCCCAAACGCCCAGGGTGGATCCCACAGGGGTGGATCCCACAGGGGTGGATCCCTGACCGGATCCCGTTTCCCCCCATGCCGTACGGGTGGGAGGTGTTACTATTGGTGGATCCCAGGATCCCAAATTCCCAGGGTTGTTCTCAGGGGCGGATCCCAAATTCTGGGGTGGATTTTCCCAGATCCTGAATCCCCTGAGTGGATCCCAGGGTGGATCCCACAGGGGTGGATCCCTGACCGGATCCCGTTTCTCCCCAGGCCGTACGGGCGGGAGGCGCCGCTATTGGTGGATCCCAGGATCCCAAATTCCCAGGGTTGTTCCCAGGGGTGGATCCCAGGATCCCAAACCCCCAGAGTGGATCCCAGGGTGGATCCCTGACCGGATCCCGTTCTCCCCAGGCCGTATGGGCGGGAGGCGCCGCTATTGGTGGATCCCAGGGTGTGGATCCAAGGATCCCGAATCCCCAGGGTGGATCCCACAGGGGTGGATCCCACAGGGGTGGATCCCTGACCAGATCCCGTTTTCCCCCAGGCCGTACGGGTGGGAGGTGTTACTATTGGTGGATCCCAGGATCCCAAATTCCCAGGGTTGTTCCCAGGGGCGGATCCCAAATTCTGGGGTGGATTTTCCCAGATCCCGAATCCCCTGAGTGGATCCCAGGGGTGGATCCCCCAGGGGTGGATCCCTGACCGGATCCCGTTTCTCCCCAGGCCGTATGGGTGGGAGGTGTTACTATTGGTGGATCCCAGGATCCCAAATTCCCAGGGTTGTTCCCAGGGGTGGATCCCAGGATCCCAAACCCCCAGGGTGGATCCCAGGGTGGATCCCTGACCGGATCCCGTTCTCCCCAGGCCGTATGGGCGGGAGGCGCCGCTATTGGTGGATCCCAGGGTGTGGATCCAAGGATCCCGAATCCCCAGGGTGGATCCCACAGGGGTGGATCCCACAGGGGTGGATCCCTGACCAGATCCCATGTCCCCGCAGGCCGTATGGGCGGGAGGCGCCGCTATTGCTGGATCCCAGGATCCCAAATCCCCAGGGTGGATCCCAAATCCCCTGAGTGGATCCCAGGGTGGATCCCGGATCCCATCCCCATTCTCCCCAGGCCGTACGGGCAGGAGGGGCCGCTATTGGTGGATCCCAGGATCCCCAAATCCCAGGGTTGTTCCCAGGGGTGGATCCCAGGATCCCAAACGCCCAGAGTGGATCCCAGGGTGGATCCCTGACCGGATCCCGTTTCCCCCCAGGCCATACGGGCGGGAGGTGCTGCTATTGGTGGATCCCAGGGTGGATCCCACAGGGGTGGATCCCACAGGGGTGGATCCCAGGGTGGATCCCTGACCGGATCCTGTGTCCCCGCAGGCCGTACGGGCGGGGGCGCCGCTATTTCTGGATCCCAGGATCCCAAATTCCCAGGGTTGTTCTCAGGGGTGGATCCCAGGATTCCAAACCCCCGGAGTGGATCCCAGGGTGGATCCCTGACCGGATCCCGTTTCCCCCCAGGCCGTACGGGCGGGAGGCGCCGCTATTGCTGGATCCCAGGATCCCAAATTCCCAGGGTGGATCCCAAATCCCCTGAGTGGATCCCGGGGTGGATCCCACAGGAGTGGATCCCACAGGGTTGTTCCCAGGGGTGGATCCCAGGATCCCAAATTCCCAGGGTTGTTCCCAGGGGTGGATCCCAGTATCCCAACCCCCCAGAGTGGATCCCCCAGGGGTGGATCCCTGACCGGATCCCGTTTCTCCCCAGGCCGTACGGGCGGGAGGTGCCGCTATTGGTGGATCCCAGGATCCCAAATTCCCAGGGTTGTTCCCAGGGGTGGATCCCAGGATCCCAAACCCCCAGAGTGGATCCCAGGGTGGATCCCTGACCGGATCCCGTTCTCCCCAGGCCGTATGGGCGGGAGGCGCCGCTATTGGTGGATCCCAGGGTGTGGATCCAAGGATCCCGAATCCCCAGGGTGGATCCCACAGGGGTGGATCCCACAGGGGTGGATCCCCCGGGGGTGGATCCCTGACCGGATCCCGTTTCCCCCCAGGCCGTACGGGTGGGAGGTGTTACTATTGGTGGATCCCAGGATCCCAAATTCCCAGGATCCCAAACCCCCAGAGTGGATCCCACAGGGGTGGATCCCACAGGGGTGGATCCCTGACCGGATCCCATTCTCCCCAGGCCGTACGGGCGGGAGGTGCCGCTATTGGTGGATCCCAGGATCCCAAATTCCCAGGGTGGATCCCAGGGGCGGATCCCAAATTCTGGGGTGGATTTTCCCAGATCCCGAATCCCCTGAGTGGATCCCAGGGTGGATCCCACAGGGGTGGATCCCTGACCGGATCCCGTTTCTCCCCAGGCCGTATGGGTGGGAGGTGTTACTATTGGTGGATCCCAGGATCCCCAAATCCCAGGGTTGTTCCCAGGGGTGGATCCCAGGATCCCAAACCCCCAGGGTGGATCCCAGGGTGGATCCCTGACCGGATCCCGTTCTCCCCAGGCCGTATGGGCGGGAGGCGCCGCTATTGGTGGATCCCAGGGTGTGGATCCAAGGATCCCGAATCCCCAGGGTGGATCCCACAGGGGTGGATCCCACAGGGGTGGATCCCTGACCAGATCCCATGTCCCCGCAGGCCGTATGGGCGGGAGGCGCCGCTATTGCTGGATCCCAGGATCCCAAATCCCCAGGGTGGATCCCAAATCCCCTGAGTGGATCCCAGGGTGGATCCCGGATCCCATCCCCATTCTCCCCAGGCCGTACGGGCAGGAGGGGCCGCTATTGGTGGATCCCAGGATCCCCAAATCCCAGGGTTGTTCCCAGGGGTGGATCCCAGGATCCCAAACGCCCAGAGTGGATCCCAGGGTGGATCCCTGACCGGATCCCGTTTCCCCCCAGGCCATACGGGCGGGAGGTGCTGCTATTGGTGGATCCCAGGGTGGATCCCACAGGGGTGGATCCCACAGGGGTGGATCCCAGGGTGGATCCCTGACCGGATCCTGTGTCCCCGCAGGCCGTACGGGCGGGGGCGCCGCTATTTCTGGATCCCAGGATCCCAAATTCCCAGGGTTGTTCTCAGGGGTGGATCCCAGGATTCCAAACCCCCGGAGTGGATCCCAGGGTGGATCCCTGACCGGATCCCGTTTCCCCCCAGGCCGTACGGGCGGGAGGCGCCGCTATTGCTGGATCCCAGGATCCCAAATTCCCAGGGTGGATCCCAAATCCCCTGAGTGGATCCCGGGGTGGATCCCACAGGAGTGGATCCCACAGGGTTGTTCCCAGGGGTGGATCCCAGGATCCCAAATTCCCAGGGTTGTTCCCAGGGGTGGATCCCAGTATCCCAACCCCCCAGAGTGGATCCCCCAGGGGTGGATCCCTGACCGGATCCCGTTTCTCCCCAGGCCGTACGGGCGGGAGGTGCCGCTATTGGTGGATCCCAGGATCCCAAATTCCCAGGGTTGTTCCCAGGGGCGGATCCCAAATTCTGGGGTGGATTTTCCCAGATCCCGAATCCCCTGAGTGGATCCCAGGGTGGATCCCACAGGGGTGGATCCCTGACCGGATCCCGTTCTCCCCAGGCCGTATGGGTGGGAGGCGCCGCTATTGGTGGATCCCAGGATCCCAAATTCCCAGGGTTGTTCCCAGGGGTGGATCCCAGGATCCCAAACCTCCAGAGTGGATCCCAGGGTGGATCCCTGACCGGATCCCGTTCTCCCCAGGCCGTACGGGCGGGAGGCGCCGCTATTGGTGGATCCCAGGGTGTGGATCCAAGGATCCCGAATCCCCAGGGTGGATCCCACAGGGGTGGATCCCACAGGGGTGGATCCCTGACCAGATCCCGTTTTCCCCCAGGCCGTACGGGTGGGAGGTGTTACTATTGGTGGATCCCAGGATCCCAAATTCCCAGGGTTGTTCCCAGGGGCGGATCCCAAATTCTGGGGTGGATTTTCCCAGATCCCGAATCCCCTGAGTGGATCCCAGGGGTGGATCCCCCAGGGGTGGATCCCTGACCGGATTCCGTTTCCCCCCAGGCCGTACGGGCGGGAGGCGCCGCGGGGCCGCTATTGGCAGCTCTACGAGGGGATCATGCGCAGGCACGGGGGGAGACCCCACTGGGCAAAGGTGACCCCGAAACTCCAGGGGGAAAGAAATGGGGGGAAAGAAATGGGGGAAAATGGGGAAAATAAAGGGAAAATAAAAGGGAAAAATTGGGGGAAATTGGGGGAAAATTGGGGGAAAATTGGGGGGAAATTGGGAAAAATAAAAGGGAAAAATTGGGGGAAATTGGGAAAAATAAAAGGGAAAAATTGGGGGAAATTGGGGGGAAAATTGGCGGAAAATTGGGGGGAAATTGGGGGGAAATGGGGAAAAATTGGGGGGAAATTGGGAAGAAATTGGGAAAAATAAAAGGGAAAAATTGGGGGAAAATTGGGGGAAAAATTGGGGGAAATTGGGAAAAATAAAAGGGGAAAATTGGGGGGAAATTGGGAAGAAATTGGGAAAAATAAAAGGGAAAAATTGGGGGAAAATTGGGAAGAAATTGGGAAAAATAAAAGGGGAAAATTGGGGAAAATTGGGAAAAATAAAAGGGAAAAATTGGGGGAAAATTGGGGGAAATTGGGAAAAATAAAAGGGGAAAATTGGGGAGAAAATGAGAGAAATTGGGGGAAAAATTGGGAAAATAAAGGGAAAAATAAAAGGGAAAATTGGGGGAAATTGGGAAAAATAAAAGGGAAAAATTGGGGGGAAATTAGGAAGAAATTGGGAAAAATAAAAGGGAAAAATTGGGGGAAAATTGGGGAGAAAATGAGAGAAATTGGGGAAAAATTGGGGAAACATAAAAGGGAAAAATTGGGGGGAAATTGGGGGGAAATGGGGAAAAATTGGGGAAAAATTGGGAAAAATAAAAGGGAAAAAATTGGGAAAAAAATCGAAAAAAAATTTGGGGAAAATTGGGAAAAAAATGGGAAAAAATTTGGGGAAAATTGGGAAAAAATTGAGGGGAAAAAAGGGAAAATTGGGAAAAAATTGGGGGAAAATAGGGGAAAAATTGGGAAAAAAAAGGGAGGAAAATTGGGGGAAATTGGGAAAAATAAAAGGGAAAATTGGGGAAAAATTGGGGAAAATAAAAGGGAAGAACTGGGAAAAATTTGGGGGAAAATGGGGAAAATAAAAGGGGGAAAATTGGGAAAAATTGGGAAGAAATTGGGACAGAATTGGGGGAAAATAAAAGGGAAAAATTGGGAAACAATTGGGGAAAAATGGGGAAAATGGGGAAAATTGGGAAAAAATTGGGAAAAATAAATTGGGAAAAAATTGGGGGAAATGGGGAAAAACAAAAGGGAAAACGGGAAAAATTGAGGGGAAAATTGGGAAGAAATTGTGGGAAAAATGGGGGAAAATGGGGAAAAATAAAAGGGGGGAAATTGGGGAAAAAATTGGGGAAAAAATTGGGGGAAAATGGGAAAAAATTGGGGGAAAATTGGGGAAAATGGGGAAATATAAAAGGAAAAATTGGGAAAAATAAAAGGGAAAAAAAGGGAAAAAATTGGGGAGAAATTGGGGAAAATAAAAGGGAAAAATAAATAATGGGGAAAAGATGGGATTTTGAATGGGAAAAATGGGGAAAAATGGGATTTGTAATGGGAAAAATTGGAGTTTTAAGGGGAAAATGGGAAATAAGGGGAAAAAGGTGAAAATGGGGAAAAATGGGAAAAGGGGGAAAATAATGGGGAAAAATGGGATTTTTTTTATGGGATTAAAATTGGATTAAAATGGGAAAAAGGGGGATTTTTAATAGGGAAAAAATGGGGAGAAAATGGAGGAAAATGGGAAAAAAGAGGAAAAAATGAGGAAAATAATGGGGGAAAATGGGAAAAAAAGAGGAAAATAATGGGAAAAAAAAGGGAAAATAATGGGGAAAATGGGGGAAAAATGGGATTTTGAATGGGATTAAAATGGGGAAAATGGGGGAAAATGGGATTTTTAATGGGGAAAAAATGAGAAAAATAATGGGAAAAATGGGGAAAAAAAAGGAAAATAATGGGGAAAAAATAGGAAAATAATGGGGGAAATGGGATTTTGAATGGGAAAAATGGGGGGGAAATGGGATTTTTAATAGGGGAAAATGGGAAAATAATGGGAAAATGGAGGAAAATAATGGGGAAAATGGGATTTTGGATGGGGAAAATGGGATTAAAATGGGATTTTTAATGGGAAAAATGGGGAAAAAAACGAAAATAATGGGGAAAAATTGGATTTTGAATGGGATTAAAATGGGAGTTAAATGGGTTTTTATGGGGAAAATGGGAAAAGGGAAAATAATGGTGGAAAATAATGGGAAAAAAATGGGGAAAATAATGAGGAAATTGGGAAAAAAGGAAATATGGGTAAAATGGGATTAAAATGGGGGGAAGGGATTTTTAATAGGGAAAAGGGAAATAATGGGGAAAATGGAGGAAATAATGGGGAAAATGGGATTTTGATGGGAAATGGGATTAAATGGGATTTTAATGGGAATATTGGGCGGCCATGGGGATTTGTATGGGGAAAATTTGGGATTTTTAATGGTAATAATTGGGATAAAGGAGGAAAATGGGGGAAATGG